>NW_013667561.1:49066-90433 GCF_000517525.1 Limulus polyphemus
AAAATAGTATGAAGTTACAGTACAAAATAAGGAAATAAAAATGTATGAAGTTACAGGACAAAATAAGGAAAATAAAAAAGTATGAAGTTACAGGACAAAATAAGGGAAAATAAAAATGTATGAAGTTACAGTACAAAATAAGGAAAATAAAAATGTATGAAGTTACAGGACAAAATAAGGAAAATAAAAAAGTATGAAGTTACAGGACAAAATAAGGGAAAATAAAAATGTATGAAGTTACAGTACAAAATAAGGGAAAAATAAAAATGTATGAAGTTACAGGACAAAATAAGTTAAGAAAATATGAACATCACATAAGTATGGAATGCGTTTTTATTACCTTTCCTGCTTTTCTTGTATTTGTTTGTTTAGTTTTGAGACTACTGCTGTTACACCACTCAACTTTCTCAAATTGACGAAGAACTCAGCAGAATGCCCGAAACATTGTCACCAAACCAAAAAAAAAAAAAAGCCAGGAGGAGAACACAGAAAAAACTTCACTTTTTAAGCGTATTGTTTACACCTACCTCGAACGAAGAATGATACGGCGTAGTTGTTATGGTTACAATAAATTGGTATATTTGACATATAACAGAGTGGCGTGTAGAAATAATCCATATGAGCTGCTTTTGACTATCTACTCTTGATTTCTCCTTGAGGAAATTGTTTTGTTGTTATTGGAATTTTTTTTATAATAGACAATAGCCTTTTAGTAAGTATGTAGAACTGAAGAAAGTGAAGGCTTTTGTGTTTGGTATTGGAGCGAAAGCTAACTAGACGTACGTAACAAAGTTTCCTGTAATAACAACCAAACCCCAGGGGTCACAGTTGACCGTTTTGTGGGGGAGGGGAAGTTAGTTAGAAACGGTATTATTCATGTGTAAGTAAGAATGAGTCACTGCATTTGGTTGAATGTGTCTGTGATGTATTCAAGGCGACTATTATACAGAAACACGGGGGAAGATAATACGCATTACATTGGTTTGGGGTGAATGCGAGTAATATAACTACTCACCTTGAATTCCATTTTGTCTGTTTCAGCTATCTCTAGCTGATAAAATTCCACAAAACTACAAAGATGAGGTTGCCAAGCAACGGTAATAGTGTTGTTTTCTGTTGTACATTCTTCCGGTATTAAGATTGGAGGCCCTGGTGCTGGACCGCAAAAGAAATAAATAAATATAAACATAAGTTATACTGGAGAAAAAAGTTAAACTGATTGATGATATGACTTAATTATAATATCAAATAAATGGTATAGAAAAAGTAATTTGACACCAAAAAATATAACTGGATTTTTGAAATTATGTGTTTGACCCTCTTTAAAACGAATCAGAAAATTGAAGTTATTATGAATACCTAGGTGGCATTCAAACATCTTGACAAAATAAGAGTACTTTCTTGCGTTAGTAGATGCCTGACACTTTTTTTTTATTACATCAAACAAAATTTGGACGGCTTAATTAATTTATTCAGTATGTTTTAAAGCAAGCGCGCTTTGTATTAAGCGATTCTGCCACATTCTTGCTAAACAAATTGATTTATATAACAAAAATCTGTTTCTTACTAAATGATATTGTTCTGTAATGACAAAGGTCGATGTGACACAACTAAGAAATTTTGAGGATGGTTTTTCGGTATGACACAAAATAGAAATATTGAAGATGATTCTCTTTGTGCATTGAATATTTTAGCAGTTTTTTCTTTCCGTTTCTGCTATTTGCAAGAATCTATGGTGCTAATGAGTTAAGAGCCAAACTGAGCCCTAGTTATGGCTGTAAATCAGCTGTCACTTGAACGTTCAACATTTTTTACTTTCTTTTTCTTTCCCCAATACGAAGAAAATGTGAATTAGAATATATCTCTGCAACCAAACGGTAATACTTTTAAAATTATTCAAGTACTTAGTAATTATCTATAGCCATTATCGTGTCTCTTTTGAGAAGAGAGGGATACGGGTTACCAAACTGGGCTCTAATCCTGCGATACCACGAATATTTCCACCACTTTAAACTATTGTTGATTTATAAAAATGGCCGTCAATCCCTTAGTGTGGATGGTGAGTGAAAGGTTACTGATGACTGAAGGAATTTCTTTTGATCAATGGTTCAAAGTTAGATAGCCTTAGTATCTTTGCTGTAAATACAAATATAATAAAGTAACAAATAACAGACTTAGAGTTGTTTAAGATACACGCGAAATATTATTGTTAGTGTAATCTTCCTACGCTAATTTTTATCTGAAACTAAAGATTCTTAAACAAGTTTTTTTTCTTTCAGTTTCCCACGTACAGACAGAAGAGCTAATAAAAACACATATACGTTGATATCGTGCTATCCCTCCCCACCTTTTTTTTAAATTTCTCATAAAGTAACGCAAGGGCTACTTGCGAATCCCCCTAATCTTGGTCTGATTAGATAGTTCACCCACTGCCAACTCTGGGATTAATATCCTTTAATTACATAATAGGATTTGACTGTTACTGTTCTAACACACCCTCGGCTTCAAAACATAGAGCCGTTTTTGCGTCATACGGGAAACTAATTTCGAATCATTGGATTCACAGATCGGGCATTAAGGTACGCTCGGTACAATACCACGTTTAAAAGACCCTAAATAACTAAGTGAGAAAGGACCTAGTCAGGACGAAGATAGTTTAAGGGTTGTTGGAGATATCAAAGACATGAGACCGTGATGTGAAGTGGTAGAATGACATCGTGTAGATGAATCATGTTTTGATTAGACTTTAGTTTTGGTTTTTTATATAATATGCAAATATATTTTATTTCCACTTGTATAATGAGTACATTTGTCCTTTGGTTAACGTTTTACCTCTAAATTTAAATAAAGACAGATTAAGTGACTAATATTTATATTCACAACTGAACTAATTAAGGGATTGCAGTGGCAATACGAGGAAAAATAAAATGATGTCTAGGCCAAAGATAAGACTAAAACAAAAGGCTAGTTTACAAAACTGCCGGGTAAAAATCCCTACAACAACACTATTTCATACCTGTATGGATACAAACTTACACCAGGCTAGTTCTACTCTATAATGAACTTCAAAGGCTTAAGACAGCTTTGTGTCCCATGAAAATCCGAGTGGGTAACAATGGAAGGTACACTTTCAAGAAATGCAAGTGAAAGTGAACACAGAGACAGTCCAGCATGACTGGAACTAGCCAGATGCTACTGGTCTAGACACAGTCAATAGTAAATTTTTAAAGTGCAATAAAGATTAGAAATATACTTGAATTGAAAAATATTAAACTAAAATTACATTACAATGTGTTATAGTTAGATTCAAATCAAAATGTTTTTCTATTTAAAAATAAACGTTTAAGTTTGATCATAATTACTTAATGTTAATACACTTAATCCGCTGTTACTGGGAGAAGGATCTCGTCGACACTGGATTTTATTTGTTCGCGCAAAGCTACACGAGGGCTATCTGCACTGGCCGTCCCTAATTTAGCAGTGTAAGACTAGATGGAAGGCAGCTAGTCATCACCACCCACCGCCAACTCTTGGGCTACTCTTTTACCAACGAATAGTGGGATTGACCGTCACATTATAACGCTCCCACGGCTGAAGGGGCGAGCATGTTTGGTGTGATGGGGATTCGAACCCGAGACCCTCAGATTGCGAGTTGAGTGCCGTAACCACCTGGCCATGCCGTACCCGACACTGGATATGGCAGATTATAACATGTTCTTATTCTCATAAGTTCTTAGAATTATGTACCACAAATGTAACATTAGAAGTATTTCTCATTTTTACACTTATTACAGTGTCGCAGTAACTTGAGGGGGGAGCAGGAGGAGCCATCGCTCCCCCTAGATCTGCGTGTAGGAACCAACCGGGAATAACAGCGGTCATTTTCAAGTAGAGGAGTTCTTACAGGATCAAAACAACAACGAAATTTATACTTAAATTCTAAATTTACCTTCGTCAAAATTTTCAAAGAAACGTATATGTTATTTATTATCTCTCGATAACAATACCCTTCGTGTGTAAGTGATATCTGATAATTTCAAGTTCGTTGAAAAAGACAAAAAGAAGTTCCTGTGACACTTACTTTCATCTTTGACCATGCTTCTTATTTTAAAGAACGGTTTCTGGAAACTTCCGGTATTTATAAAGACACCAGGTTAGAGTGAAGTTATTCTATCTCACAATGACTTATGTACTTTGTTTTTAGCCAATGTTTCCTTTCTCAGTGACATAGATACAAAACTCAGTGTACCACAATGACGGAGAGGAACGACCTTTGCTCAAAGTGCTCCAACGATGTACGGTTGGTTAAACAACTAACAAGACCTTTTCAAAGACAGACACTCTTTGTGAGATCCTAGACCCCTCATCCCCCTAAAAAAACAAACAATGATGACACTCAGGTAAACTTTATGAGTTGGCGGTGAATGTACTCGGAACGTACTAACCAAGTTTTGGTACTGAAAGAATAAAATATCCAGAGTTAGAGTAAATGCGGGATTTTGTGCTACCACAGATTCGGACGCGAGACCTCTCGCGCACCAAGCGAGTGCTCTACCACCTGAGCTAACCGAGTTACTGTTAATAATTACTTTGTAGCATCTCAAACTATCATAGTAGCAAGACGTTATATATTGATTTGAGATCAAAACATGCATATTTATCGTAATGTAAAAACAAAATATAATCTATATGTTTAATACCAAAATGTATGGGGTGCTTTATTAACACAACTGGGGTCCAATAATAAACTGTACTGCTTAAAAAACAACAACAACGAAATATGAATTATATTTCTAAGTATAGAGTTTGTTGGTCGCTTTACGGACGCTACGAAGCAATGAGACATCTGATCGAATTTGTTGGTCTCTTGTTTTTTTTCTGAACAGTTCATCCGTGCTAGGTGGGTGTGCCTCCAACTAAATGACTGCCTATGAAACGACAAAGTCCCTGACAGCTCTACGAAACGGTCAAGTAAAGTGCTCTTGGTCATATGTCGACGTATAACCGTTAGTTCTGACAAATCGTCAGTGTTATTTATCATTAGCACAAGCTTCATTTGGCAGTGTGGTGCTATCAGTGCAAACTTCTAAGTTTGTTGCCATATCTCTGGCCCTAGTTTTCATTAAGAGCTATGTCACTGATAAAGTTCTCCATCCCACTCTGTACTGTTTATAACGTTCTCGCCAAAGACATTTGCCGCTTCTTCTGTTTGGCAGCCAGTTAGCTCAGGCAGCTCTTTATCTCAGAAATTGATGAAGGTGTATAATCATCTGAATGTGTGTGGGGGGGGTGCATCTAATTGCTTGAGCATCTGCTCCGTTTGATTTCCTGTTCATAAGGGTCATTATGGTTCACACAGTACTGACCACAACATTTTGAATGTCTATTCCATCAAAGTGCACACTCGTTTGTATCTTCAAAGCTCGACACGTCAATGATGATAGCCAAAACAATCTCACAATTTGATGCGACACAGAGAAAGCTAGTAGCATGCACTTGCAAGTTAATGAACCTGAGGTTTTCACGTCGCTGGGTGTTTACAATATTCGGTGCTTGGGCCCATAGGCGCGGGAATTTTCGACGTTTCGTATGATATCCAACATGGTTTTCTATTTTTGATTTCTCAAAATGCTAACTGAGGATTTGAGGCCCTGTCAAATAGCATTGGGGCAAGGGCCCCTTGTGCCAGTGCCTAGCGACGCTACTGTTGCTTGTATTTCTTGTACATGTCTCGTATTCATTCTTTTAACCTCTAATAAAAATACACGAGTACATAGACAAAAACAAAAAACAAACGATTACCTTAGTTATGTTTTTGGCTTTTTTTCTTCTTTTCTGTGTACAAAAAATGTTAACAGTGCCGTAACTTGACAACAGCCAAGTGATTTACACGTGCGAAACATATATTATAATATCATGAATGTAGATTTATAATAAATATGCAGAGCATAGTGATCTACATTGCCAAAGTCGGACAAACTAATAAGATGATTTTTCTCAAGAATTGGCTGATAACTTAAAAGACAGTAAGTTGAGTGAATGAGTGACTTATACACTCCGCACTCCGACTTCAATATAACGCCTCCTGGTGTCTCAGCGGTAAGTCTGAACACTTATAATGCTAAAAGTTAGGTTTCGATACCCGCGATGGGCAGAAAACAGATAGCTCATTGAGTAACTTAGCACGTAACAACAAAGCGAGAAACACTATATAATATTATAACTTTTAAATATTTTTCAGAATAAATAAAACATTTATCTTCCAGCTTCCTGTTCTCTGGTCTTTGAACGTTAAAGAAACGACCTACGTAAGGCATGCGCCACCTTGTGCAAAATTTGGGCTAAACGACCTGATTAGAGACTCTGAGTTACGAGCATAGCCATCCCTAATTTTCAACTACTCATCGGAAGGAGAGCAGTCAATGAGCAGTACATTCACTGTTACTTTTATAATGCGCCCACAGCCGAAAATTCGAAACCGATCATGCCAAGTACCAGACTACGTTCGGCCTTTACGACCTGACTGATGTTGACATATGTAAATAGCATTTTGGATTCTATGTAGATATATATTATAACATTTCAACATAATCATGTGGTTCTTTAGGTTATGATTCACATTAAGCTTCATCATTTCAATCGTTCCTTTGATTTACATTCGCATGAATATCTTATTTCAATTCTTTTTTCTTTCTATTTTTTCAAAATTTTTTTAAGAAAATAATTTTTCGTATATCTTGGTATCTCCTTGTTTTATATAATTATTTTTCGTATATCTTGGTATCTCCCTGAGATGTTGGTTTACAACACCAAGTTTTCGTATTTAATTAACATTTTCGCACTTTGCACACGTGTGTAGAAAACTTACCTTTCAGTTGGGCAAAGGTCATTTCTTCAATACTGTGTAGAACAGAGAGATGATCAAGGTTCAGGTCAATCTCGTCCGATACTCTTGGTACGAAGGTCATTTCCTTGTGCCAAGTCATGTCCACTTGCAAAACCCTATCCACTAATGAAGAGCCGACCTATTGCAAACGATAACCAAACAAAGTTATTTTACGTTTTCTAAATTGCATGCATCAGTTAAGTGTCGTCAGAGACTGATTGAAGCTTCGCTCAGGGTCCAAGTTATTTCTAAAATTCTGAAGTTTTAACAAGAACGAATTGGAAACAGTAAGCTCAAGATGGATGGTACAGTCAAGAAACTAGCTTTGGAGTGTCATTAGTCGGATAATAATATCAATTATAGTGTAGAATAATGTGTCAATTGCACTTTGTTGTGCGCCGCTAATGACAAGGCCTTTCGCTCAATATCAAAACTCGTCAGACTGGCCGGATTAGTGTCTCTAGAGGAAACGCTATTTATATACACTATGTAAAGCTAGTCTGTTGTTCGTCTAAACAAATAATGGAATGGGTCTCTTTCTAGTACTCGGCTTCAACTGAGAGGATTGTTCAGTTCTATGTATTACACAGCCCAACACATTTTGTTTTCTCTGTTAAAAGCTACATTACTTAAGATTATGAAAAAGTCCTTTTATTCCAAGGTTGTTGAAAAGAGTACCGAATGTCTAACGTTTCGAGAACTTTCGACTCATTAAAAATAATTTTAGCGCAACTTAAAAGAATAAAAGATACAACGCATGTCTGTTTCTGGTTAAACTAACAAAAATGAAGATTAATGGCAAATCAAATTCTTCAACCCATACCCACGAGATCATGGAAAATCAAAATTTTCAACCCATGATATCATGGAAAATCAAACTCTTCAACCCGTGAGATTAAATTAAAATAAATTTCGACCCAACATGTTTATATTATATATATACCTATGATAGTGCATTCTGTCTGTCTTTCAGCCAAAGTAATATTTTCAGATTCAATCATTCAGTAAATATTTCCTGAACATGCGGTGTGTGTTTCAAAAAAAAAAAGATATGCCATGAATATCACATAACATTAGGCTTAGTTATGCTCTTAACAAAATATAATTTATTATAACAATAAAATGTTGTATCCGCAGTGGATAGTGAAAGAAAAAATATCACATAACATTAGGCTTAGTTATGCTCTTAACAAAATATAATTTATTATAACAATAAAATGTTGTATCCGCAGTGGATAGTGAAAGAAAAAATTCTGTACTATCATTGTTGTATATTAATTATATAACTTTCTTAATTTGTGTTTGTATTATTAATAATTACTTGGAAACACCAATCATTCCTATTCTTAGAAAATTCGTCTAAAATTGTTGGATTCAATAAAGTTGATTAACTTAAGCTCGGGGGTTGTGGAAAGAGTCGTGTAAAAGTAATTATACTACATATTTTTGAAAATTGGAGTCCAAGCATTTTAAGTTCATAGCTTGCAAAGCAGAACTTATTTTATCCTAAAGAAACCCATGTTATCCTACAAGTGTCCCTGTGCTATCCTACAGAAACCGGTGCTATCCTCCAGAAAACCATGTATTAGTTTGATTAACTAAACACATTTTTCTTCTATTGTTCCTTTCAGTGAAAAAATAATAATTATCAACAAAAAAGAAATATAACTTTTGTTCAGGCAATACTAGAAGTAAATACTTTAACATACATAACCATTTACAAGCTTTCAAATTCATATCAGACACCATAGCTATTAGTTGTTTATTACAATGGGTAACACTGCCTTGCCTTACTTTATCATATGGCGTAACCAGTACGTACACAGCTTGTTTCATAAAATCGAAGACACTTAACAACAGTTTTTACCTGAAGAAAAGCCGTTGCGTCAGTCTCCTTCAAAGCCTCGATACAGAACTGAAGAAGTCCGGTTGTATGTTGGAGCTTCGACGCACAGTGAGAAATTTGCTCTCGGAGAATTTTTATTTTCGAGTCGCGTTCCTGGTAAACAAACTCCAATAACTTAAGTTTTCTCCGGTGGATGGCTTCGATGATCAGGTCGCAGTCAGCTGAGATTCTGCTTTCATACTGAGCACAGTTATCCTGGAAGTAAGATAAACCTCAGAGCACAGAAAGAAAAGATTTTTATTTTATGTTCAAGTTAAACATAAAACTGTAAGCAAAACATCAAAGTTCAATCAAAATATGTGTTTATACATGTAAGTATATATGTATGAGGCTCCTGTAACATTATTTATTTAACAGATATTGACACTGATCGGAAGCACTCATGTTTTGTACACTGTATCTACATTATGTCTAAGTGTCTATTTGTTTGTCCTTGACGAAAAATTCCCACTTTCCCAATCCCTGGTCACCATGAAAGTTTCAAGGGTTCTTTGGTATTCACCAGAGGGATTGTAAAACCCTTTATCCATTTTCTCATTTTTATGGGCTTGACAGCCATTCCAATTTTCTCCCTTGCTACTGTCTTAGTGCCAACGAATGACGCACATGCACGCCGTTCCTCCATCCACGTAAAGCCAACGAAATAAACGCCGTACCTTTTTCTGATTTAAATATAGCATGCTTGTATTATCTTCAGCCTTCGCCAGTAATGATTGCTAACTTAGCAGCATTATATACGTTGCAATCAGAGCATGCATAATAAATCTTTGGTGTGGAGGACATGTTAAAAGTGATCGTTAATGAAGAAGATATCTCAAAAATGAGTGTTGGTAGGGACGATATGTCAAAAGTGTCATAAGTTTGCGTTGGTAGGGAGGATATGTCAAGACTGATCATTTGTGGATGGAGATGTCAAAAGGTATCGTTGGTAGGGAGGATTTATCAAGATTGGTGTTTGTGGAGTGGATATTTCAAAAGTTATCTTTGGTTGGAAGGATTTCTCAAGATTGATCATTTGTGAGGTAGATATTTCAAAAGTTATCGTTGGTTGGGAGGATGTGTCAAGATTGATCGTTCGTGGGGTGGATATTTCAAAGTTATCTTTAGTTGGAAAGATTTGTCAAAATTGGTTGTTTGTGGGGTAGATATTTCAAAAGTTATCTTTGGTTGGTAGGATTTATCAACATTGGTCGTTTGTGGGAGGAGATGTCAAAAGTGATCGTTGGAGGAGAAGATATGCTAAAAATTATCTTTGGTGGGGAACATATGTCAATGCTCCTTCAATAGAAAATATATCCATATTCAGTTTTAAATGTTTATTAGAATATCAGTTTCTGTGAATAAACTGTGTCAATATTCAAGAAAAGACAAGCAGAGCCGTATTCGCACTATCGTACTGAACACAGACATGATCTACATGCCGTTTTTACGGTAAAAGACTACCACACTGAGCACAATCATGAATATATATATAGCCGTATTAACAAGACAGGATTACTATTACTGAACACAGTCACAGATATAGCCCTACTTAAAAGACAAGACTGTCACACTGAACACATCAAAGAATAGAGTCAAATTCATAAAACAAGACTTCCTAAATTTACACATCTAAAAAAAGAATCGTATCCATAAGACAAGAGTGCCACAGTGAACATAGTCACGAACAGAGTCGTATTTACAAGATTACAACTTTGAACTCAGCCACGAACAGAACCGTATTTACAAGGCTGCCACACTGAACACATCTGAGAATACAGTCGCATTCACCAAACAAGTCTTCCAAACCGAACACAGCAATAAACAGTCGTATTCACAAAGCAAGACCACCATTCTGAAGACAAGCAACAAACACAGCTGTATTCACACGCCAAAACTGCCATACTGATCATAATCACAAATATAGCCTTTTTCAAAAGACTGACTGCCGTACTTCACACAGAATAAATGGTAAAGGATAATGATCAATAAATAAATAGATTTTGAATATTTTTTCCCATTATTTACAAGTAACTCCTTATGCACCTATCACTAGAAAGTCTGGATAAATTATTGGAGAAATCTTTTTTTTCCAATTCCAGTGAGTCTGAGTCCAGTTGTGTTTTAAAACTCAACCATGTTTTATGACCTCACACGTGCACATACAGACAATATTTTGAACTAATGGAACATGATAACAACAGCAGACTTTGTATGATATGTACTAGAATATCCATCTCATTACGTTAAATACAAGGTAACTCAACTAATTTTACTTACCGGTACTTTATCTACGATCCCTTTTAACTTCTGGATGAACTCAGTTGCTCCCTTTGCTTTCTCAGAGAGCACATGGAGGTTCTGAGATAGCTCCGTCTGGTGGTGAAATAAGTTAAATTAGTCATTTTTGTCATATAAAGTAATATTTATAGTGTATATTACTGGCATAATCAGCAAAAACTAAATAATTAAGGGTGTGCTTTTTTAGCCATTAGCCTGAATGAATGAAATAATTAAGAAAACTATTGAAGTAATTATCCACATCTAAATGCTGACGAAGACCGTTAGAGTGAATATACACATGACAGAGATGACGTAGAAGCTATCAGAGTACGGTGCGTCTTGGTGACTGGAATGCTCATATAGGTTGTTGACCAGTTTCGTAAATTGAACGTTGTTGCTTGTGTCAAAGTGAGATCCGAGACAAACAAGTTTTTTTTCTAACTATAAGGTTGAAGAGTGCGTGTTTACCGCTATTTATAGATACAATATATTTATCACTGTTTTTATGAGCACGGTTTTTGAACAGTTTTTATTAAAGAAACTAAAACGTTAACCTTGTAACCCTGACATAAAGGCACTTATACAATGATGCTCAGTCGTACAACAAAGTCAGGTGCTTGTGATACACGCACGATTTGTTTTCTAAAAAGAAGCTAACATATTATCGTATCATTAACATAAAGGGGCAATAGTGATTAACAAAAGGTAGTCAGGGCAACGTCAGAAGCTCGATGTAAGATTGATAGGTGGGTGATCGCCAGATACTATCAGTTACTGAAGAATTCGATCAGAGAGTATAGAAGCATCATAACTCTGTGGTTTTGATGATTCAGCAATCTACCATAGCGTATAATAAACAAAGTGGTTTTTAGCAATATTTATTCCGATCCGTAATAAAGGAAGTTCGATTTTTTTCATCTTTCTTGTCCACTCTTGATTCAAAACGGACAATCTACATAAAGTTTGAAAAACAAATCTCCATACATCATGATTTGTTTAGTGGCATCGTAAAATTCATCATATATTTGCATGATGAGATTTCAGACCAATACATCTTAATAAGTTAGTTATGTACCCCTCCCACTCCAAGATTAGTTTTAGATTCTGTTACAAATTATGAATACTATAACAACAGTTAGTCTGAATGAACTGTCTGGCATGTTTTTTTCACCTGGTTTGCAAACAGTTTTTATAATAGGCTCACAAAGTATATCTAAAAGAATAAATTATTTATAAGGTTTCACAGTCACATTGATGAGGTAATGTGCTTTACAAACAAAATGTTTTAACTCAAATGAAAACAATTATTTATAAAACTTAGAGATAATGTACTTTAAAAAATTAAAAATAAAGACAACAACAACAACAATTGTTTATGAAACTGAAAAACCGAAGCTTAGGAAGACAAACGTAATTATAATTGTATGAATAAAGAGATCGCCCCTGAAACAATATTGGCATTCATATATTCGAGTCTTGTATATATTCAAATACTAAAAATAAACAAGCTCATAACACCAAAATGTTGTTTTTATTTAATTAGACACTCAACGTTTCGCCTTACAGCTTCTTCAGGAGCGTTCACTAAAACACAAACTGAAACTGACAGTACAAAGTTTCAAAGCTTTTTTTTAAGCTTTGTATTGTCAGTTTCGGTCTGCGTTTTAGTGAACGTTCCTGAAGAAGCTGTAAAGCGAAACGTTGAGTGTCGCTTTACATAAAAACAACATTTTGGGGTTATAATGTCGTTTATTTCTAGTATTAATATGTCTTCTATACACCAGTATGCACTACAAAAATTACATAATGAGTCTTGTCTATAGATACCAAATGTCATCGTTAATTCTCATGAGTTTTTTAATCACTTTCTTCTAGAAAGCAACATTATAAAGTTGTAGAAATTTTTTTTATTACTAAATAAACAAGGAAATTCTGTTTTTATTTAATAATATACTACGCGAAATGTCGAAAACCGGTTTGAAACCATTCTTTGTCTTAAAAAATGCACCGACTAAATATTTAATATTTATATATACGTTCTTAAAAAAAAGCTTTCATATCTTACTCTCGCGAGAACGTGAATAGAGTGAGATTAAAGGAAATACCATCAGCTGAGTACGATGCATCATTATTAAATAAACTAGCTTAGATAATGTCTATCTGACAGTCAATTTATACTGAGTAGATAAGTGTTTAATGCACTTACTCTGGAGAAGTTTCAAATAACTTACCTCTTCTTAAGAAGGCTGATCAAAAACTGTTCGTATCAGGTTATAGAATAAGTGTAATTACATTCTCTGCCCACTTGTGACTTACTATTTCAGTTAAAGTCATCCATATTTATATATATATATATACATGAATTTCTATGTATGTAACTGCTAAACATTATTTACAACAAGACTCAATACGATACTTAACGTCAAAAGTTAATATACGATACTTAACGTCAAAAGTTAATATACGATACTTAACGTCAAAAGTTAATATACGATACTTAGCGTCAGAAGTTAATATACAATACTTACCGTTAGTAGTTAATATACGATACTTGGTGTTAGTAGTTAATATACAGTAGTTAGTATCAGTAGTTAATATGCAATACTTAGTGTTAGTAGTTCATATACAGTACTTAGCGTCAGTAGTAAATATACGATACTTAGTGTCAGTAGTTAATATACGATAATTAGCGACAGAAGTCAATATACAATAATTAGCGTTAGTAGTTAATATACAATACTTGGTATTGGTAGTTCATATACAAAAATTAGCGTCAGTGGTTAATATACAATATTTAGTGTCTGGAGTTTGTAAACGATATTTAGCGTCAGTAGTTAATATATAATACTTAGTATCAGGAGTAAATATACAATAATTAGCGTCAGTGGTTAATATACAATATTTAGCGTCTGGTGTTTGTATACGATATTTAGCGTCAGTAGTTAATACATAATACTTAGTGTCAGTGATTAATATACAATACTTAGTGTCAGTAGTTAAAACACAATGCTTAATGTCAAGAGTTAATATACAATACTTAGTGCAGTAGTGGATATACAATACTTAATGTCAGAAGTTAAAATCCAATACTTAATGTTAGTAGTTAATATACAATACTTAGTGTCAGTAGTTAATATATGATACTTAGTATCAGGAGTAAATATACAATAATTAGCGTCAGTAGTTAATACATAATACTTAGTGTCAGTGGTTAATATGCAACACTTGCGACTGGAGTTAATATACAATAAGTAATGACAGAATTTAATATACAGTTCTTAATTATTTTTTTTTTATTCATAACATAGGTAAATGAATATGTAGAATTATACTTACCTTGTAGCTCGATGACGGCTCCGGAACAAGGGCCGAAAGCTCGCAAATAAAAGTATTTTAACTTAGAGAAAAGTCCGTGTATAATTCTACATACAATGCTTAATCTCAGGAGGTTGTACACAATACTTAATCTGACTTCCTATACAATGCTTAATGTCAGAAGTATATACTCAATAAGTTTTTTACAGGCGAGATTATCGGGTTTTATTTGAATAGCAACAAATTGTTTTATGCAGACTGTTATCTACATTAGAACGACATTGCCTATCTCGAGTAATTATCGTGTCCGCGTTTGGAACTACGCCCAGCAGTACGGAAAACTAAGGACAAAATTAATCTTTAGAATGCTTTGATTTCTAGTGTTCACCCAGCACACTCTCGTTTCAATTACTGTCTATTTTCATATTTATCTTTATATTAACCGCATATAAATTTGAGTCACGAACTTGATATACACAAACAACTCTATTTTAATGTTATTAGACAATCAAAACATAAAAGAATCTGGATTTGTAATTATGCAGAACTACTGTTTATAATCTCGTAATAACAGTTTGTCAAATAAGGAAATATGAGGACATCTTTAGATTCTATACATTAAACACGAAAATCCAAATACATTTTATTTATACAAAAAATAAAACGAACTGTGAAGAATATCTTCACTTGATGTGAAGGAAATGGTAGATAAACATTTATGTTGTACACACTAATTTATTGTGTGTTTCTTTAATCACCATTTAATAATAACTGTGTAATAAAGTAGTTTCACCATTATTTCCAATTAAACTAAAAAGGATATCTGAAAAATAACAAAATTAATTTCCGATCAGAACAAACTACCTACTTAGAGTGAAACTAAAATGCAACCTGGTAATAATATGTAGCCACAGTAAAACAGCTTTTTGGTTGTATGGAAGTGTAAAGTAAACCAGTAAACATTTCAGGGCTATAATGGGCTGTCTGTGCTCTGCCCAACGCGTATGTCCAACCCCTATTTTTAGCGTTAGAAGGTCACAGACTTACCACTGGCCACTGGAAGGTGTAGAGTTGGGCAGGTGGTGGCAACATTTCAGGGAATAGTTAAAAGAAATACTGGAATAACATTTTAAATATTGTTAATTTTTTTAATTCGAAGAGTATGGAAAAAGAACAACTCACAGATGGCTATCAACATATTAATTATGATTAACAACCGACTCAAATTTCATAAAAAAAAGTTTTTAATTAAAACACAATCGATTTTGTTGGTGTTTTTTTGTGTGTTTTTTTAGACATAAACGAATAGTTCCTAACATATAAATGCATCAATTTCAAGCATCATCTACTTTAACAGCCTTGACCTTTATCAAACAAATATGACATTTAAACTTATGAAATTTATCGAAGATAAATAAAAAGAACGTATCTCAAAGCACTGAAGACGAGATCAGTTTTAGCTTTTACTCAGTTTGTAATGATTGATGAGTTTTGTATTCAGTATTGACGAAGAAGCTGAGATACATCTTTATAAAAACCGTTCTTAGAAGATCCAAGAATTTTTATGAAAAACGACTCGTCATACCTAGCATAATAACCTAACTATTACAATGGAACCAAATGGTAACTGTCACAATTCATTATAGAAAACTTTATCAAGATTTTCCATAGCGACGCCACTGAAGATAAACATTAAAACAGCACATATAAATATAATCACGCATATAGGTATAATATCTATAATACTTCAACTGTTAGGCTGCGGATCGACAGGTCTGAGATTCAAGACGTGATGCCACTGAACAGGCTCTGCGCTTTAGTTGTGGACGCGTTATAATAGTGACAGTCGGTCATGTTATTTGGTTTTAAAAAATGGACAAACTCTTTGCGACAGCGGGTACTGTTGGGTGTCTATCGTCTCTCTGATCAGTAGTTCAAAATGAGTTACAGAAATACTTGAATCCTAGGAGTCTGATCTGTTCGTTTAACCCACGTGCGCCTAAGGTGACGTTTAGATTGAGGTTGACATTTTCAATTCAAATATTATTTAATTGAGACCAAGCTTAACTGTTCATATTACCGACGTTTTCAACCATCCTGACGCACGATACCACCGTTGTACAAATTTCTTTCAAATTTGCTAATCTTATTACTTTCTATATATTTTTTTAATCGAATCAGGGATTACGTATTTGTTTCACAGAAAATGGCCCTACTTTATACTTATTTATCAAATTATTTCGCGTTAAATCGATCTTGATGGATAAATGATTGCTTTTTGAAATAATTAACTTTCATTAAGTCTAGGACAGTACATTTATTTCTTTACTTAACGTTGTGATTATGTAACTTCGGCGGAAGCAACCTACTAAATTACTGATTAAACGAAACGTTGAGCGAAAAAAAATGTGATTTTCCGAAGCTAGTGGTCGTTTAATTAAAGTTACTTATGACTAATTACTCTAGAATACATTTTGATATCTCAATATGATTTTTGAACTCTTTTTATAAGAATTATGACATAAGATAATACTCATTAAAGCGGTAATTGTCAAAACAATATTTACTCGATGACAACTTAACGACTTGAGATACTTTTCAGAATTACGAACAAAGGCAGAATTCAAGGTCTATATGGTGACATTTCACAAGTTAATCATAAAATGTACGTCTGTTCGTTCTTTGCCCGTAAATCTATAACATTGAATATCAAATTTATAGCTTAAATGTTTATCTGTAATGCAAAAAAAATATATAGTTTTTAATACCGAATGTTTGTTTTCTCTTTCACCATTATTCCAAAGTGATTATTCTAATCATGGGCACCCACAGAAATTTTTTCGGGGGGGGGGGGGTTAGAACAGGAACGACGTTTCGATAACTGATGCGACCATTCCTAAGTACAGAAATTTTCACAATAAAGAAGGTATTAGTAATTAAATTAATATTCAACTAGTGTACTTGAGAATGATCGCACCGGTTATTGAAACGTCGTACCTGTTTTAAAAATATTCTTCCTTATTGTAAAAGATGTAACTTGTAATAAAATTAATAATTATATTGATTTATTTCATAACGTTTATCTGGTTTTAAACTCACAGTTATGATAATGTATTAGTTTAAGTTACCTCATCTTTAGCGTTCTATAACTGGAAACAATATGTCTTTATTAACGCATTTTCAGGTATTTAAAAAAATTTTCGTTCATATCGAATGTGAATATTCGCAGGATTTCACTAGTTGTTGCCTTGAGTTAAGTTTACATATCAAAGTGGACATTATGTAGAACTTATACTCGCTTGGACATGTTTCTGTGTTATCGCCTTGTGGGGATTATAACCTAGTGAAAATATTGTATAGAGATTTATACAAATTAGCTAAAGTAGGGAGATGATATTTTCTTGGGTGCATGTAATGGAATGAATATTGATGTAGATAACTTAGGGTTGTAGAATACCATACTAAGACTTTCATCTGACTTAACTATGCACTACCGAAACTTGTGTTTAAACTTTTTAAAATTATAATAAATAATTAAAAAAACGTTTTATATTTACACAATAAAAACTTTATTGAAGCCGTACGGCTTCAACTTTAAAATAGAAATATCACTCTACACGTACATGTTTCGACGTGATCTACGTCATCCTCAGGAGTAACTTACAGGACTATTTTATATTTTCCCCTTGTCGTATTACTTCATTATTATTTACATATTTCCTTAGTGTATATGAAAAAAAATTATGATATGTTTCGCCATATATCAACGTATTGACTTGCTGGTCCTTTGTTTCTATCTAATACTTGTTTTTTTTTTAATTTCATTATTTCTAAGGTTTCTCAAATATTTAATGACATAAAACTTCGAGGCTGAGCTAAAACTAAAGTTTTTCCCCATAATATTGCATATTGAGTAGTTTTTACATGTTCGACTATAGCTGACATTTCTATTTTACTATTTCTTATGTAACTTTTGAGAATTATATATATATATATATATATATAGAAAGAGAGAGAGAGAGATTGCAAGAACACATAATAAAACCTCAGCAAGTTTTCTTTTTTGCAAGAAATATTGATTTTGTTTATTGTTTTATTCGAGTGGAGCCTTCCATTTGCAGTCTGAGTTCATTATATTTTCTCGTAAACAAGTATTTCGGTTTTTCCCATTATTACAGTACCTAATACTTACCTGTAGATTCCAGTTTTACCTGTGAATACTGCAATCGTAATACCCGTGTATTTTCTTATACTAGTTTTGTACTGATGTAAATGTTACAGATTTAGTATCGTCAATCTGTATAAAAAAACAGACTATTCAATTTTTGCTTCTCAAAGTTGTTGTGAGTATATTTTATTCAGTGCTCCCCCAGTGGCACAATGGGAAGTCTGAAGGCTTATAACGTTAAAAACTGTGTTTCGACACCCGTGGTGGGAACAGCCCAGATGATTCATTTCGTAGCTTTGTACTTAACAACATACATACTATCCCCCCCTCCCAGTTGCAGAGCGGTGTGTCTGCGGACTTATACCGCTAGAAACCGGGTTTCGATACCCATGGTGGGTACAGCACAAATAACCCATTATGTAACTTTGTGCTTAACTACAACCTAACAAAACATATAAACAAATACAAAAATCAGGCAGTGTATGTTATTTTGTAAGATAAATGTTTTATCAGATTCTAAGAATATTTAAATATTTTGATGTGGTATTGTAGAATAGAGATAAAAAAAGCAATATAATGATTTTTTTTGTTGTTGTAATGGTTTCACGTCGAAGTAGAGAGATTTTGTTTAACACACAGTCCTATAGTCATACTGACGGGAAGAGCTTCCCTAATTTATCAGAATTTATTTAACACACGTTATAAGTCATTAATCAGAGAAGGAACTGAAACCAACTTTACTAACTTACTGGAGTTTGTTTAACACAGAGCTATACTGAGGGAAGGAACTGAAACCAACTTTACTAACTTACTGGATTTTGTTTAACACAGAGCTATACTGAGGGAAGGAACTGAAAACAACTTCACTAAGTTATCGGTTTTTGTTTAACACAGAGCTATGCTGAGGGAAGGAACTGAAACCAACTTCATTAACATATCGGATTTTGTTTAACACAGAGTAATACTGAGGGAAGGAACTGAAACCAACTTCACTAACTAACCATATATACTTTTAACTAGAATGCCAGTAACCATCTGAACAACAAGGATCAAAAACATTACTTTTTCCATAGCTATGATGCACAACTAACATAATTTACGACATTTAATGTTGAATCAAATAAAATAGAATGTCATGGAAACATCCTAATTCCCCAAAACATTTGTTCCTGAACGTGATGTCACGATGGAATACTCTAACTTCACTCTATGGGGGAGGGGGTGTCTTTACATTACAGAACAACCCTTCCGTTGTCGATTTAATCTATTAAAGTTTAGCATTGGTGGTTTCAATCTCCGAACTTTAGCACGCAGTTGGAGCTATGCTACACACATAACGATCTTTTAAGAGCTGACTATAGTATCGTTTAAATAGAGCTTACCCTGATGTAAATAACTTAAATCGTAAAGAGTTTAGCTGGTTGTTTAATTAATGAAAGCGCCTCTATTATTGATTCTATTGTAACCATTTGTCGAGGACATGTTCACCCCGCTTACAGCGTTTTACGCTGCTTTAATAAACCGTTAATGTTGTACACATTATATTAAGTGTGATTTCACTCACGAGGAATAACTTCACGTGTGAACAGTGAATCAAAATCCTCGTTCATTATAGTGAATACTTACGTCGTGACTGTGCTTGTACAACGACTTGAAGCCTAACGGGCAATTGTATTTCTAATCAGAATGAAGGAAGCTTCTATTCACTTACCATTCATTATTTCAGTATATTTATATTAGATGTGTATCATTAACTGCTTCACACGCAGCTCAAACCTTCAGAGAAGATATTCTTTATATTTATTCTTTTGCTTTTAACATTTTTCTCATACTATAAAAATATCTGAGGTTGGCAATGTACTGGAAGTTTAAAGTTTATAATAACTTTATATAAAGAGTTGATAAAATCATCTCTTATTTAAAAATTTACATTTAAAATAAAAAAATAAAACAAAAACTGTGCATTGTACAATAATGTTCACGAGTTTCACGTTAAATCCACACACACGTATGAAAGCTCTAAACGTTACTTTTTTTACGATCAACTGAGCCTTAATAGAAAACTGATGACCTTCAGAAGATTATTCTTGTTCTATGATAATCTGCAGGTATCAAGTGACTCAAAAGTTAACTTATTACACAAAGTTTTTTTAAAGATTTATGCTAACAAATTCCATAACCAATCATCACCTTGACCCTGGCCATCCTGGGACCTGTGATTATATATGTTAAAATCACTGGTACTATTGCTGCTATTCAATTCAAGTGAGGCAGTTTTACTAAAACTGGCTCCTTCGATAAAGTAAGGGAAGGCACAATTGCAGTAGCGAAAAAAAGGTTACTCTACAACCAGCTACCAGTCATGCACCGGAGTTAGTGATGAATGTTAAACAGCTTATTACCAGTAGTAACCTAGAACACGGCGGTACAGTGAATCTGAAGTAGGAACCTCCTTAAGTGCAAATTGTAAACAATATAATTCACATGGATTTCGGTCTACAAAAGCGACACACGAGCCATGCTCACAAAGTTTTCCCAAAACGAATATTCCAATGGTAGACCAACTGTACGAACGGTATGCATAGCTTGTGGCAAATAATATAGTATGTAATCAAATTGGATGAAGCATATGTCTACTAGTGCATGCAAAAGTCACGACAATGTCACTCTAGAACAGAGCATGTTGTGAACGTTTGTACAAAGGATTTATAATGGTTGCAGGTTACAGCTATAATGGAGAGTCGAGAAAAAGTCAAAGGTGAACTCTACGTACTATCAGGTTAACGTGCTGACACCACTATACCACGAGGAAGACTTTTGTTTGTACGGATTGAATGCCGATATGTATTGTTCCATCAAGACAAAACATTCAGCCACACGTCCAAGTCAACATGTCAGTCCTCTGCAAGATGCGAGCAGAAATAGAATTTCATGCTATACTATTTCCACATCTATCGTGGATTTATATGATTTTGAGTTGCTCAAATTGGTCCCTGAAAGGTTTCGTCCGCGCATAGTTGATGGACTTTGAAAAGCATAAAAAAGAGGATGAAGAAATATTTCTATTGCGAAGACACGTTCAGTAGAAATTGTAATTAATAATACTAGTTCTTAATTATGTCCATCATGTAGAACGTCATCTATGGTAGAAGAACGGGCTGTAAGGTCTAAACAATTATTATTGTATTGTTAGTATGCAAAGATTGTGTAGCCTTTGGTTTTTAACGTTTATATGTATAAATATCCAAAGCGTATTGTAGATAGCTTGTTTCATTAAGTGAAATTAGAACAGGTCTGTGTTTCTGTTAAAGAATGGATTTTGTGAAACACCAAATGCTCCCTGTAGCAAAAACCTTCAAAGAAACTTGAAAAACGATTCAGTAAAATGTCTTATATACAACAACCGTGGAATAATTTTGTCTTCTTGATGAAACAAAAACTAATTTTTTTTTAGCATTCATCAATTTTTGAAGTGCTAAGGCTTATACATATTACATACGAATAGTTTTACAAAACTTACAGAATTTAGTAAATTGTTGATAAACGTCACATCAACACTTCTGCCTGGATATGTTTAGATACTGAGACTCAGCATATACTAATTGTTTATGTATATATATATATATATATATATAGAGAGAGAGAGAGAGAGACCACTCAATCTTAAAAAACCTGTTTCATAAAGATACAATACTGACTTGTAAAATGAGTAGAAAAGTTTAGATTTCATCCTTGTTTCCTACCTCAAACAATACACATACAATATTAAATTTCATTTTCGTTCTATCTCAAACAGTGAATATTTAATATTATATTTCGTACTTTCGGATCATGTCAACTCAATAATTATTTAACATGAAATTTCGTAATTCCGGGTCATGTCAATACAATAAGTATTTAATATTACATTTGAAACTCTTATCGTGACTCAGAGGCGTCGCTAGGTATCTAAAAGGTTCTGGGCTCGGGCCCATAGGCGCGGGAATTTTCGGCGTTTAAGTATGATATCGATCATGGTTTTCTATTCTGATCTTTCGAGACATCAACTGTGGATTCGGGTTACTGTCAATTAGAATTGGGTCACGGTTCCCGTGTGCCATTGCCTAGCGACGCCTCTGTCGTGACTCGAGCAATGGATGTTGAATGTTACAATTTTACCAGCTCAGTCTGGTATTACAACAGATATCTAGTCGCTCATCCAAACTCCACAAGTGGATTTACTACAATGTTAATATGTTAACCAATGTTTTTTCCAAACGATGTACGTTAACATCTGGATACTTCGTCTTCTCACGCATTGCTTGAATCCACAAATATAACAATGATGTTAGCACAGAATAGCTTCTGGCACTAATGGCTTAAGCCAGATCTACTGGGACTCGTAGGTTGAGTACTAACATAAAAATTAGAAAACAAAGTGGCAGGATGCCAGCTGCTAAACTAAAATTAAGTTTCGTCTACTTATTCTCAAAGAAGTAAAAGTCAAACTAGTCGCACGTGCTAATAATACAACCCAGTATTTACTTACGTGAAAAAAAAACAAAAATATATAACAAAATCATTTCATTTTAGAGCAAAAAAAATATAGAACCATTCTAGCTTTATTATGTTTCCAAATGTAACACATAGAAACAAAAGTGTCTTTCACGGCTACGCCCTTACATATTTGTAAGATTATTATCATCGTAAAAATCCTTAGCTCGAGTTTTATCAAGAGTCTGAAAGTTGCAATGTTTTGTCACGCAGTTTTACCAGATTTAATTTACCTTGAAGTCGAAGCCGAGGACTGAACCTACCCAAACTGACTTTGCTTATTCAGTGGTTTATTGTTAACAGGGTGGAGCTTCTTTTGATGATGATGAAGAGGAATATCAGCCTTACAGTGTTAAGGAAGGCCATGGGGAGATTTAAGCTTGTCAGATACATAATGTATCATAATGTATATTTTCTTTACGACTAGTATGAATATAAACATCGAAGACAGCGTTTGGTACCAGGATGTTTCCAACCGTATTAAAGTTTTTCTTACATAGATTGTTTATTCACTGGAAGGGGCGGTAATTGTCTGTTGTAGAAAAAAACACAAATGTAGAGAAAGTATTTCAAAACGTCGTCCTTTACACTTGTTTGTTTTTTCTATAACAGACAATTGCCGTCCGTTCCAGTGTATTCATCATGAATTAAAGTTTAATTCTGAGTTATTTGTATTTTTTAACCTGCCACCATTATGATAACCTGAAAAGGGAAATTATTATGGACATAAAACAAGTCTGAAATTAAAAACAAAAGACCGAGATGGCAACGCTAGTACTTTAGTGCAAAAGGAGCGAAGTACAAACTCGATTCTTTAACGGAACGCCACTTCATACGTCCCATTCATATAATACTTTAAGGTCCTGAAGGTCATAGTCATAAAGCTTGAACAGACTGTCTTCTAGTTTAATATTCTGTGTGATTAAAGAATAATTTATAATTTGTCAACATGAATTTTAAGCCAAAAAGTGAGAGTACGTATCAGACTCGAGAATGAGTTAACCGTGTATTTCTACAAAGTGAATTTACTTTTTGAAATGATAGCTCAGAATAAAATATGAAAAACTTCAGATTACCTTTCCTGAACGCTCCTGTGTCGTCTACCTGTACACGTCATCTGTATGATGGAAACTAAATTTAGGGCAGCTAAAGGAACATTCTCTAACCCACGACAAATGAAACAATAAGATTAATAGTATATATAGCAGATAATACAATTATGATTTAACCCGAATATTACAACTATAGATTATCCCTGACAAAACAAAGATGATTTAACCCGGACATTACAACTATAGGCTATCCCAAACAAAACAAAGACGATTTAACCCGGACATTACAGCTATAGGCTATCTCAAACAAGAAAAAGATGATTTAACCCGGACATTACAACTATAGGTTATCCCAGACAAAACAAAGATGATTTAACCCGGACGTTACAACTATAGGCTATCCCAAACAAAACAAAGATAATTTAACCCGGACGTTACAACTGATAACCTATAATTGTAATGTTTGGGTTACAACCATCTTTGGTTTGTCTGATAAAACCTATAGTTGTAATGTTTAGAATAAACTGTCGTTGTTTTGTCTAGAATGATCCATAGTTGTAACATGTCTTTAGTTAAACTACCTTTCTTTTGTCTGGGATAATCTATATTTGTAATGTCCGGGTTAAATCATCTTTGTTTTGTCTGGGATAACCTATAGTTGTAATGTTTGGAATAAACTGTCGTTGTTTTGTCTAGAATGATCAATAGTTGTAACATGTCTTTAGTTAAACTACCTTTCTTTTGTCTGTGATAATCTATAGTTGTAATGTCCGGGTTAAATCATCCTTGTTTTGTCTGGGATAACCTATAGTTGTAACGTCCGGGTTAAATCATCTTTGTTTTGTTTGGGATAACCTATAGTTGTAATGTCCGGGTTAAATCATCTTTGTTTTGTCTGGGATAACCTATGTAGACAAAACAAAGATGATTTAACCCGGACATTACAACTGTAGGTTTTATCAGACAAAACAAAGATGGTTGTAACCTAAACATTACAATTATAGGTTATCATAGACAAAACGACAACAGTTTATTCCATACATTACAAATAGGTTATCATAGACAAAACAGCGATGGTTTATCACCGATATTATAACTGTACCTTATCTCAGACAAGAAAACTGTTTTATTCTAAATAATACAATTACGGTTTATTTCAGGTAATAAAGCAGTGTTAATACGACAATGCAAGCATGACTTATCTCGTATAGTACAAAAATGTTCATACCAGACAATGCGTGTATGGTTTATCTCATATAATACAAGAATATCCGTTGTATACAATACACGTATGATTTATCCCAGACAATACAACAATGTTCATACCAAACAATGCAGGTATGGTTTATCTCAAGCATTACAAAAAGTGTTCTTATCAGACAATGTAAGTATGGTTTTTCCCAGATAATACAACTATAGCTTATCTCATCTACTTAGCACTGAGTTGAGTACTCTATATTGAAGAATGAAAATTACATTTATCCAGTCAGCACAGAATCTTCTATACACAACAGAACCAAAAACACTTGTCTAACAACTCTAGTCACCAGATGCCTTATTTGTGTAACAATGAAATTAAATGTATGAATGACATTGTTTTATAAAATCGAGTTTACATTTTATGTAATTTTAATATTACAATTTTTAATTATTGTGTAGTGCGTTTTTGCAGTGTTGTTGAAAATGTTTAGCTGACACTATACTTGTCGTAAACAGAATTTGTTTTACCAACTAGTACAACTGTAAGTTATTCCAGAAAAACAACAAAATATCTAGATTTTTATAAAATACAAAAAAAAAACACTAATAACAGAGAGTGAAAACCCGATCTTGAGATAAACGTTGTTCATAAAGAAAGTATCGCTTTTGTATTTAACAATCGATTATGTTGTAAGACAGCTATTTCAGGCAATCTATCAGCTCATATGGACACATCTTCCAAAACCAATTTTGATAAAGCTAAGATGACGTTACCCTTTATGATGATAAAAATAACTGAAGAGTTTTATAATATTCCTTTCTGTTGTCAGTTTCAATATTTAGACTAGAAAGCATACATAAGATGTTGTTTACTCTGGTTTCCATGGAAAAGGTTGTGCATGATTTATCTTTAAAGAATCAGTACAGTACCTATAAAGCTTATAGCTGCCTGCATCACAGATGGTGCACATTAAACCTAGGCCCACATACACCATGCTAACTGTAAGAAGAAACTAGACTGTAGTTCAAAAGACAAATTTTGAACTGAAGCTTATTTATAATTAAACTAGCACTCACAATCTTAAGTGTAATGGTAAAACACTGGTCTTTATCGTTCAAAAAATTAGTACTGTGTATATAAAGTTCGTTGTTGTACAGTAAAGTCATATTTACTCTATAAAAATCCAAGGATTGGAATTATTTACGCGAAATCAGGCTATCTGATTGATGAAATATGTCATAAGGAAATTTAGATTTATCATAGACGTAGATAATCTAAGTCCGTAAAAGATTAAACACGCTGCTGAACATGTTTTTAAGTGTCCATTGATAAATTTTATATTCACGCTTACACTTTAAGTGTTTTCTCTTTCTCGGTATTCAGAAAATCTATTTATTAAGTCATTTAATTTTTATATCTTTGACAGATCAACCATGATTGAAGTCCATTCGGATAATTAATAAGCCGTTTTATACTCAGAATAAGAAACGTATTAGCTGTTATCCCGGGGAGTTAATAGGCTGCTTTACACTGAGAATAAGAAACTTATCAGCTGTTATCCCGGGTAGTTAGTGAGCTGTTTACACTGAGAATAAGAAACTTATCAGCTGTTATCCCGAGTAGTTAATGAGCTGTTTACACTGAGAATAAGAAACTTATCAGCTGTTATCCCGGGTAGTTAATGAGCTGTTTACACTGAGAATAAGAAACTTATCAGCTGTTATCCCGGGTAGTTAATGAGCTGTTTACACTGAGAATAAGAAATTTATCAGCTGTTATTCCGGGTAGTTAATAGGCTGCTTTACACTAAGAATAAGAAACTTATCAGCTGCTATCCCGGGTAGTTAATAGGCTGCTTTACACTAAGAATAAGAAACTTATCAGCTGTTATCCTATCTATGAAAATCTTGAAGTGTCGTTATTGAAGGAATTTACCATAAAGTATTCCAGTGCTTATGACGTCCTTTTTTGACAAAATCCCCAAACAATTGCTTCAAATGCCTGAAACTAGCTATGCGAACCAAACTGCTACATGATTAGGTGATTCTATCTATCGTTCTGTTTTCTGATTCGGCAAAGAGACGTTCAGTCTTTCCTGTTACCAGTCTGTAATACAGCTACGAGCTTATTAGTTCATCTATTTAACTATAGGTCAATATATGTATGAATAAATATAGCTAATCCATCTTCATGATTATACCTTTCAAACCCGACACGTTATGGCTTGTGTTCGGATATGTTACAATGTGTAACAAAATCGTTTCGTGCATCTACGTTTCGTTGCCATGGAAATAAAATATGTTTGCGCTTTTATAGAAACCAGTTAACACGCTCACGTTTCTTGATGGCAATCTTTATACACTTTATGGCACATTGTTATTAGTAATAAATTCATTAAAGACACTTAGTTAATAAATTGACATCAAACAGAACACGAAGCTAATTTAAAAATGAAAAAAGAGACAAGTATAACTCGAATTGGAAAGAAAGAGGGAATAAAACAGTTATATATCCAGACGATTAGTAGATAACTAGAGAAGGACTTACAACTTGGTTGGTCATCATGTACATGTAAAGAAAAATGGAAGAATGCTGTCTTGGTTTGTTATCATGTAGAAGGAAGAAGAGATGAAATAGCTCTCCTATTAATTGGAGGAACGAGAGAGAGAAAAGGTTTATTTGTGTTGGTTGGTAATTAAGTGGAAGGAAAGAGAAATAAAAACGCTTATGTTTGATGGTAATGTAGGTTTAAAGGAAAGCAGGTAGAAGGTTGATTATATTTGTTGTTTGGTAATTAAATGGAAGGGAAGAGAAATAAAAAATGTTCTTCTTGGAAAGCAACGAATGTCAAAAGGAAGGAAGAAGGGAGATTATTTGTGTCGATTGCTAGTTAAATGGAAGATATAGAAGGATACCCCTGCTGGATGGTAATGTACGTCGAAAGGAAGAGGAATGGAAGAAAGTTCCTGTTGGATGGTAAATACGTTAAAAGAACGTACCTTTCAGGTAGTAATTGGTTATAATAATGTAACAAAACGAAATCAGGGCGTCCGCTATGACATATCCCGATATTTCAATCAAACTAAACAGGGTCTTAATCTCTTTTCAGACACAGTGTGCTATTATATCAAATACAATATTAATTATTAGTTACAGCCAACTAGTTCCCGTAACACAGTTATCATCATCAGAGCTAGCTGTAAGATAATTTAAACTTGTGTGTGTGTGCGCGTGTATATTCTTTGTACATCCATAGTGTTTCTAACGCAATAACTGCAATCGAAGTACATGTTGTACATCTTCGTTTAGAAACAGGGAGTTTGTTCAAATGACACAGTTAACGTATTCAGACCCTTACAAAATATTTCTGTCTCGCTAATTCCTATATTTTCTCGTGTACAAAATTACAATAACATACAACAGTTGATGTCCTAATAAAAAGAACATTGAACAATAGATTTATCTCATGCGATAACTTAAAGTATAAGACAAATGAATTTAATTGTCAGTTTAACTGCATTTTGAAATAATATACAGAACCAAAACTTAATCTTTCAATTCATTTTATTTTCATACACATACGCGAATCGATCCAAAGCTAGAAACTGAGGCAGTTTGAGTTATCAAGGTGTTAAAATATACGGATTATTTTTGTAGGCCAAATATTATTGCTAGCATACCTAACCAACAATTAAACGGAGATTTTGACGCATAAAATATATTTTAAATCATGCATGTTGGTTTAGTTTTACGCAGGTAGCGATTATTAGTCATATAATTACAACCCCCAGTGACTCAGAGATAAATTTGAAGGCTTATAAGTTAAAAATCGAGATTCGATACCAGCGCAGATTGTCCATTGCGTAGCTTTGCGCTTAAACACAAACAATGAAACAAATAGTTACAAAATTAACCAATATGACGCGAGCTTTTTCATGGCTGGCAGAAAACCAAGGTTAGCATGTCGAGTCATGTCTAGACTGTTTAATGTTTTCCAATAAAAACCAATGAGTTGTAGCTTAGCGAAACTTTTATAACTCAGTTAGCATTGAACTTTGTGACCTTAATATAGAATAAGATTTGAAATACGACAATAGTCGACTTTCAAACAAGTTTTGCTCTGTCTTTAATCTAGTAGTTTGAAAAAACGTGTACATTACAAAGAAACACTTAAAACTATTTGTTTGTTTGCTTTCTTGAATTTCCCTCAAAGTTACCCGAGGTATACCTGCGTTAGCCGTTGCTAATTTTGAATCGTTACTCTTTAGCAAAGAATAGTGGGATTGACCGTCACATTATAACGTCTTCACAGCTGAAAAGGCGAGCATGTTCGGGGACGAGTTTCGATTTCGCGACCCGCAGATTGCGATTCGAGCATTCTAACCAGCAAGTCAACATCAACAAGAGACAAAAATGTAACAAAATATAGCGATTAGTAACAAGTGGTGGGGTCTTCTGCAGTTTAAAGAAGCTAAAATTAAATGTTCCGTCCTTAAACAGTAATACAATAATACTTTGTTTAATATGATTTTGCAGTATTTGTCATGAAAAATAACAAATCATCTGTTAAATTTTACTTTCCGTTTTGACTTACGTTCATCATTTGATCTTTTTTTTGAAATTGCACGACCATATAAATCCTGACTGATCCCCGGGCAAGACACGTGGAGGGTGGCACGGACATTGACTGGATGTCTCTGAACAAACAGTAAGTCACGTAAATAGATAAATAAAGTCAGATTTCAACAACAAAAGTAGGACATAACAAAGGTGGCACTATTCTCTGGTTCACAGTGTAGCTCTTGTACACGACTATCAATCACACTTTTGTTTGTTAACTGATGACCAAGCCGCTGCCCCTGACAACCATGGTTGTCTGGCGTATGTATTGATTGTTCTTGAGAGTATACATGCAATATATGTTGAGCTAGGAACCCTCCATGAAACCCCGTGACATTTGGACGAAAACTATGACTCATTAACTCTTAGATATTATTCGCACTTAAGAATGTAAAAATAAATAAAAATAAAACGTATCGTAACAGCAGTAACAATTCTTTCTATGTTATCATCAATACAACACTGGATATCTTATTAAATCCATTCAAGTTATGCATTAATACAGTGTGAACAGCTTCGTTAACTTATTTTTCGTATTGAAATAGTAAGTCTGGTGTTTACGAAAATAATAGTAACAACGAGAAATATACGACTACACAGATAGGCAAAGATGAAAAATGCAAGACTGGAAGAATTGTATATTAAAAGTATCTCTTGGTTTATCACATTTTTTACAAATGTATAGATAGATACAGAAGGGAAACTAGACCTCATGGAGCAAAATTACAGGGGGGACTGTTAACTAATGTGGGGGTTCCTCAAGAGGCTAGGAACGGCTTCGGAGTTCCGTGGTGGAGCTTCAACCAGTAAAATAAGTATTTGCCCGTGATAGATACATAATTTCACATGTATTTACTTGGAAGTAAAAACCTTACATACATATAGAAAAAGCGAAATGAGTAATATCTTAAACTAAACGAGAACCAATACAATATTAATAAAATTGAAATACTACAGCCATTGAATACTAGATTTTAACATATCAAGAACCATTTAAAGTCTGTAAATCTAACATTATTGAAACCATTTTTGACAGAACAAAATCAATTTATTTGTCAAGCAGCATAAGACTAAACCGAATATCATCCAAATTGGTTAGATTTCTGGATTTTACAGAGGCACTGGTTTATCATCAGGACCCTTTTTGAGTTTAATCGTGGTACTGCATTAGCATCAGGTCTTTATCCGATCAATTCCTGGCACGGATTTATCATCAGATCCTTTTATAACTTTTATAGGAGAACTGTATTATGATCAGATCCTTTTATAACTTTTATAGGAGAACTGTATTATGATCAGATCCTTTTATAACTTTTATAGGAGAACTGTATTATGATCAGATCCTTTTATAACTTTTATAGGAGAACTGTATTATGATCAGATCCTTTTATGATCTTTACAGAAGAACTGTATTATCATCAGATCCTTTTTATAATCTTTACAGAAGAACTGTATTATCATCAGAACCATTTTATAATATTTATAGAAGAACTGTATTATCATCAGATCCTTTTTATAATCTTTATAGTAGAACTGTATCATCATCAGATCCTTTTATAATCTTTATAGAAGAATTGTATTATTTTTACATCCTTTTTATAATCTTTAATGGATGTAAAAAAATTTAAAATACAAGCTCATCTTAAAAATAGAAACAATTGGCTATGAATCAAAGATAATTTAATGGTTGTAATTTAAAATGCAAACAGTAATATTTTTCAGAATATAATAGAAAACTCCCTAACAAACGAAAGGTAAATGATAATCAGTAATAAAATTATGTTGAAATTACAGTTATCTATCTTTACCTAGAATTATTTAGCTAAATGGTTTTCATTATTATTGTTAGAACACCACTAAATGGAAAGCTGGATTTTTTGGGGGGGGATTAAATTGCTCTAAGTACAAAATAAACTCCTTTATCTTATCGGAATTTAATTTTCTGCTATTACATTGAGGATACGTGCGTCATAAAATCTTGCCAACAAATACACACGCAGGAAACATTAGAATCAATGGTGACACTAACACTATAAGCCTATAGCATTATATTGCATTTCTTAAAACAATAACTATAGTGTTGTTACTTTTTCTGAAATATTGAGACATAGGTTGTTGTTGTTTTTTGGAAACTTATCGAACATTTTTGTGAAGAGCATCATCAAAGTTGTATTTTAAGAGTTAAAGTAACAGAAGCTGTGTAGGCTTGGTAACTTGGTTTGTTCGAAATACTTTTCTTCTGTGGGTTAATGCGAAAAAATCTGCTTTGGGAATTTTAATTCTTTTAGGCCTAGAAAGATTTGATTGCTTAGGCTTTGAGCTAAGTGAAAAATCCAAATCATCACATGGGTAAAAATTAATATTTTAATACGGGACATAATTTAACAAAAAAGCATAAAGAAAATTATCAAACCTCCCCAAAATTTGTCTTTGAAGATGACACTCGACTCTATGCTTTAAGCAATCTCTTCATAGACAAATGAAAAGACTTTAGAATTTCAAGAATTCATGGAAAATTATAGTTTCTAAATAACATAAAATTAATAATGTTTATAAATTAGAATAATCACAAATGCATTAGTAGCGATTTGCTACTTTATAACTAAGAATAGCTTTCGTTTGTTTACTTAATGTTTATTGTCAAGAAAGAAAGTTTACAGTAATGATAACAAGAATATTAGTCTACGTTCGATTTCATTCGTTCACAATATATTAATACTATATGCCCTGCAGTACCTGCTGTATGAGCTTTCCTGATATTTATTAAATAAACCTTAAAAAGTACCTTAAAAGAATATTATTTCCATTCGAATTTTCAGCTAATCCTACAGAATGGTTTAATGAAGTCATTTACGTTTATCACTTCCTAAGGCTCATGTTTGTGATTGAAATTCCAAATATGGGGTCATTTCCAATTTTAGCATATGCATTTAATACATGCTTTTCGATTCATTTTTTTTTGTTTAGGAAGCATGAAATAAAATATTTTTTAAAATCCTTATTGGTGTTAAGAAATGTATATAATTTAGTCGATAATTAGGTTTTCCTTATTATACTTTAAATCGTGTAGATGAAATTTTTATACCGGGGATAATTTATCCTTTCCTTAAACATGAATTTGTATTTGTCCCACAGTGCATCAGTGGTAAGTCTAAGAGCTTATAACGTAAAAATTGGGTTTCGATACCTGCAGTGGGCAGAGAACAGATAGCCCATTGTGTAGCTTTGTGCTTAACAATAAACAAAAGCATTTTGTATTTATGGCAAAGCCACTAAGGCTATCAGCCACCGTCCTAATTTTGAACTACTGACCATCAGGAAAGTAGTCAATCAGAAGCACCGTACCCTAAATCATCCAAAGTAAGGGACTGACTGCCACTCTTATAACTCACCCACAGCTTAAAGTACGCAAAATATTTTGTGGTATAGCACAAATTCGAAACCGGCTTGCTAACTCCTAAATTTGGAACTCTACATAAGGCCAACCTCCGCCAACTTAAATGTAAATGATGTGGCACAATATGCAACTTTATTAGACATTTTATAGAAGAAAAAGAACCTACTGCTGAAAGAACCTCTGTTATTTATCGATACCTGACAGCACGTTGATGTCACTGCCAGTCTATATAAGTTTGTCGTCTAAATCTTTCCGTAGCGGAGATTAGCTGTCATATTATCCTGAAGATGACGCTACTGAATTAAAAAAAAAATAATGTTAAGCCTTCCCATTGCTATAAACAAAACAAAATACTAAGGTAAGACATGCAAACTGCTCTCACCTGACTGACAGACAGTGTTTGTCTGTAGCTGATGAAGAAGATTACAGGTGTATGGCCACTCATTACTAGGAATGTGAGACAAATCGGACATGTTTACAACACTTCTTTGACAGTTTGCAGCAGCTAAACGGACCAGGACACAACCTTAGTTTAACAATCTGTGTCTTGACCAATCAGTTTGAAAAGTCCTTAATCCAAGTTTCTGACTCTCAAGTTTTACCATTCAAGTTACTTGTTTAAAAATATTGTATTTTGTTCACATGTTTGTTAATCTTGAACACTAGTTTTTCATTCTTTGGTCAAATAACCAGAAAATGTCTGTTTGTGAAATCAACTAATCAGAAAATGAAATATTTAAGACTAGAGTTTGTAAAGGTGAAGAATATAATTACTTTCCTGTTTTCCAATATCTTTCTGTATTAGACCTCTTTTACTACATAGATAAACTATTTTCTTACTATTGTTTTTCAATTTTATTCTATTTGTTTGTTTTCGCTTACGCTAGTAGTGAGCATCACGAGGAACAAACCCCGAATTTTAGCGATGCAAGCCTTCAAGCTTACCGCTAAACAAACCACCGGAAGGGATTTATTTTGAAACACATGTTAATTTATGCAGCTACACTTTGATACGTATACAACGTTATCGATGAAACAATAACATAGAAGTAAGAAAAATAATACTGTTAACTCGTTAAGAAATCTTTGGACCGTGTGGCACAAAATCCATATCAATTAGTCTGGACTTATCAACAAAAATGTTCTGAAAACTTTAAAAAAAAAACTTGTTTGAAAATATGTGTCTTAAAACAGACTATTATAAGTAAATCATATATAAAAAAATATAACAGATTTGAGACATAAACTGTTAGTAACCAACATTTGGATGAATTACCGCGACAGATGTAACTCATTAGTCATCTCTTTGTATTACAGTCCAAGATGTGTACGCCCATGTGTCATCAGAAAATGCCACATTTTCTCCAACTCTGGATTTTTTTTTTTTACGCTTAGTATCCTAGTTTTATTTGTATATTCTGGGTGTATTTGCCATTCCAACCACCAAGCTCACTTGGGGGCCATCCCTTTTTTTTTTTTGGTCCAAAATCTCACAAAGAGTGTCTGTCTTTAAAAAGGTCTTGTTAGTTGTTTAACCAACCGTACATCGTTGGAGCACTTTGAGAAAAGATCGTTCGTCTCCTTCACTGAGTTTTGTAGCTGTGTCACTGAGAAAGGAAACATTGCGAAGAAAATTATAGCAAACTACATAGATCATTGTGGGTTATAACAACTTCGTTCTTATTTGGCGTGTTTATAACTATTGAAAGTTTCGAGAGTTAATATGTCATCTTTGAAATAAGAAAGATGGTCAAAGATGAAAGTATACCAAGTATAAAGATTAATTATCCTTGTGTGAGAATGAGAAACATTTATAAGTTTATCTTTGGAACACATGATGTTTTAACAGCAAGCATTTATGCTTATACATAAAAAGAATACTTTTACAGAATAACATATTCAATAAAAAAAGCTTTGGTTTGAATCTAACCACAGCCCATTGCAATATAACTTTTATTTTAATACATTTAAAATTTAGTATTGATACGGTCGATCCTGTGGTAAAAGCTTTAAATTTCGGAGCTAGTGAACCGTTTTCGAATCTGTGTTATAAAAGTAACAGCCAATCCCATTAGTGATGATGGGTGGTAGGGTGCTGCTGACTAGTTACCTCTCCCGTGGGTAGTAGTTCAAAATGGAAACAGTATCAGATAGCTTTAGTACCTTCGCTATACATACAAAATACAAATGCTACTGACTGTCTAGACCAGCGCTTTAAGATTGTGGCATCTGACTAGTTCCAGTCATGCTAGCCTGTCTCTGTGTTCACTTTCGCTTGCATTTCTTGAAAGTGTGCCTTCCATTGTTACCCACTCGGATTTTCATGGGACACAAAGCTGCCTTAAGCTTTTGAAGTTCATTATAGAGTAGAACTAGCCTGGTGTAAGTTTGTATCCATTTTACAAAACTGCCGGGTAAAAATCCCTACAACAACACTATTTCATACCTGTTTAGCCTTTTGTTTTAGTCTTATCTTTGGCCTAGACATCATTTTATTTTTCCTCGTATTGCCACTGCAATCCCTTAATTAGTTCAGTTGTGAATATAAATATTAGTCACTTAATCTGTCTTTATTTAAATTTAGAGGTAAAACGTTAACCAAAGGACAAATGTACTTATTATACAAGTGGAAATAAAATATATTTGTATATTATATAAAAAACCAAAACTAAAGTCTAATCAAAACACGTTTCATCTACACGATATCATTCTACCACTTCACATCACGGTCTCATATCTTTGATATCTCCAACAACCCTCAAGCTATCTTCATTCCAGTCACCTCTTTTCTCACCTCGTGAATTGCGGTCCTTTTGGCGTGAGATTCTGCCGGGCGTATCTTTGTTGTTAATGTGCCCGAAATGTGAATCCATTGATTAATAACTAGTGTCCAATTGGAGCCGAGAGTGTGCTATAAGAGTGACAGTCAAATCCACTATTCAGCTAGAAAAAGAGTATTCCGAGAGTTAGCAATGGGTGTTGTTGACCACCTACCTTCCTCCAGCCAAGACTAGGTCTGGCTATGCGCAAATAGCCCATGGGTAGTATTGCGCGAAATGTTAAAACAAAGGAGACATGGAGTAATACGACATTAACCTAACATGTGTGTGTGTGTATTCTTACTATTTCATCTGTCTGGTCCAAACAAAAGCATATTTAAGAACCTTCATTTACAGACGAAGATTATGGAAACAATAATTTTCCATATCCTTGTATACTCTACGCTTATTTTGTTGTTGTTGTTACAGTACTGAAGTTGAATTTTAAAGAAGTTATTCGAAAATCATCTAATGAATATAATATCTGTAGTTTCATAACTGTGAATATATAGTTTTATTAAACGATCTATTTTGAAAATGTATTACACCAAATAAATATGTTTAAAGACCATTGGTACTTGAGTGAATCCATCGTGTATGTGGGGTTTTTTCTTTCACTGTTGTTAAAATGCTGATGCATCTGTAGGTTGCTGTTAGGACTGTTACTGTCGATGTTAGGACAGAACTGAATGTTTGGTTTCTTTCACTGTTGTTAAAATGCTGATGCATCTGTAGGTTGCTGTTAGGACTGTTACTGTCGATGTTAGGACAGAACTGAATGTTTGGTAAATCAAATCTTACTTTATTTACTCGTTTGGTTTAAATATAAATATTCTAACTGATGATATGACACTAATTACCAATCTAACCTTTTGTATGCTTTTACTAGAACGGAAAATACCTATCGAAAGCACTCAGCTTATTGGGTTTCTTTTCTGATGATACTTTTTTTTATGTTGGCCCTGCGTGCTTTGGAATATCACAACGTTGGACATTCATCAGACTACACTTACCTGGAGTCTTTGATCACCCTAAAGATCGAAACGTTATTGGTGACAATTCCAGGTAAGTGTAGTCTATCGAACATTTAGTATTAGTGCTGTCTACTCTGCCAAAACAATCCTTACGAAACATTTATTTCTTAATTTCTATTTATTTCATCTCCTTATGTAAGTGGCATCTTTAATGCACCGGTTTTATTTATATTATTTCATGTACTTATCACCCCTAATGCATAAAAAGAGAAATGATATTTTTCATAACTTCGAACGGTTTGTTTTCGTTATTACAAATTAATTCAAACAGTCTTAGCTGAACTATCATACTAGACTAAAACATTTTGTGATACATAAAATAAAAGTTTTTTTTCAAATTCAGGAAATAATTCATCGCAAAAAACACAAGCAAATAAAGATCTGTTAATCATGGGAGTGGATCTACCAAACAGCTTTCTCAGCACGACTCATGACATAAAATCTTTCAACCCAACCCTTACTCACATTTCTTGGAAATGAATCTTTACACGTTCTCCCTCAGGAGATATCATGAAAATGGATCTGCAAATCAACCATTCCACTATGTCTCTTGAAAATGAATGTTTAAAACGTACCTTTATACATACGTCGTGAAAAGGACTATCTAAAAAAAAAACTGTTCAAAAAGTGGATTTTCATGATATTGTTACACATACCTCTTGGAAATAGGTCTTTTAAAAATTGTATTTAAATTCGTGGCAGAGAAACCAGTTCTCCAAAACAGTATACATGTATATAAGTTTTTGTGAAACTTAACATAAAGAAATCATCCAAACGCACCGTAGAGCACACTAATGGAAATGAAACTTCTAGATAACTTATACAGTTCTTCTACTAAACATACATTTTTTAGACATTTGTTCGCAATGTATTTGGTGATGTGGATTTAAGATATTTCTTATAGTATATCCCATTTAAATACACCTTCCAGACAACGCTTTTTGCGTGCCTAATAAAATTGGGTGTACCAAACGTTCCTGACAACACTTCTGGTGAGAATGAGTCTTCCAGACAATTTACGTCTCATAGAAATATAGATCTTCTTAATATTTCTTAAAGCAGGTTCGCGTTCGCGAAAATGGATTTTTCAGACATTTCTTACAGTAACTGATATAAAAATATGTCATGGGGATTATCCTTCATTGCCTGACATCAAAATAGTAATACAAATAATATTTATACGATTTTAGTTTTAACCCGATAACAAAAAGAATTTTTTGTTTATGACTTCCGGCTGCTCATTCTTAACTTCATCACGTGAAGGTAAGGTGTGGCCTTAGCGTCTGGTAAGTTGTTCATACATGTTACTGTTAATAAGTTCTTTCACTCCTCGTTATGCCATTATTTTGGTTAATTTATTAACAGGATTTGTATTTTACAGCTTATTGGAATAATTGTTTATTAGATATTTATTTTTGTTACATTGTATACATTAACGTTTTGTCTTTTTTTTTCTATCTTCCTTCTATCGAATCTATGGGCATACAGTCACGTGCGTCAGGAGCCATCTATCTTCGATGTCGCACTAATTAAAGTTACACTGTCATGTTCCTAAAGTCGGTCTTCATTTCTCACTCACCCTTGCTTGAGAGGATTAGGTTTATAGGAACCTTACTTATACTGACGTCACTATTTTCTAGAAAATTATTAACAGAATATCGGTGTAATTCCCTGTAGCGTTATTCTGTTTATGAGTTTTCGGCCTTTTTTTACTTGTTAACGTCCATATAAGTACATTTAGGCTTCGCGTGCAGTGTGGATGTTAGAAAAAATAATTATTTTTCGTGTGTTCTTTTTATTACTAAGTTTATACTTGTGATGAGTATTTTGTAGAGTTGGCTTAATATGTACTTCATAGAACTGACTTTATTCATTTGAAGATTATTTATAGTTTTTGATCTATGTGGTTAGCTTACCTTTGATCACAATTAATTAATAAGTATCAAAAATATTTGATGTTTAACAATGTTTTTAAGGGTTTAACCCTGTAAATCGTTCAAAACGTTCAAGTTATACACATACCCATGATATCGTAACGATGGGTGTGGCCCTAGTATAGCTTTGCGCAAGATCCTAAAGCAAGAAAAAATAACATTATAAAAAAAAAATCATTGAGCGTATCTGTCGTTGTTTCGTTTCTGAAGGAGTGTTATTAGAGCAAGGGGTCTGGGGACAGCAGACAAAAACCAGACATTTCACCACCCCCATGGTGTCATTAGCTGAAGATTGTATCCAGCTCTTAAATCATTAACTTTCTATCATGAAGGTCCTTTCCACAAAAACACTGTCTACGGTTGTTATCCAGTACGAGAAATCGTAGGTGATTTACTGCTTCGGATACTTAGAATAAATAATGCTTCCTTCACGTGGATCCCAGTAATTAATTCTATGTTAAACACGCCTTGTTTCTTGTTCCGCACTCATTAAGTAGATTAGAGGATACTGTCATTATGGTATTGAACTGAGATATAAAGTGCTGCTATATGCAGCGCGCGAGATCTGCAGCGGTTTCTAAAAAACTGTTCAGTGAGTGGTATAAAAAGTTACTATGTGCTAGTAATTCCCAGAAAATGGTTAATCATTTCGCGATAAGTGAATAAAATATTGCAGTGTACCAAATTTTACTGTGAAAACTTCATCTAACTCTACCTTCATATCAAGAAGTATAACCTAGCTACTAGCGGAAAAAAGTATCGTCCACCTTTGGCGGGAAAAAGTATTACTTAGTTATTAGCGTGAAAAATATCACCTAGCTATTAGCGGGAAAAAGTACCACCTAGCTAATGGCGGGAAAAAGTATTACCTATCTACTAGCGGGAAAACGTATCACGTAGCTATTGGCAGGAAAAAGTATCATCCAGTTATTGGCGAGAAAAAGTGTCTCCTAGCTACTAGCGGGAAAAAGTGTCACCTAGCTACTAGCGGGAAAAAGTGTCACCTAGCTATTGGCTGGAAAAAGTTTTTGGAAAGAATCGCTAGTGGGAATAATTTGGTCACATTCTAAGGCCCTCCGTACAAGGATTCTCTGAAGTAAGAAAAATAATCTAGTCATTGCCAAGTAGAATGCTCTATCTAGGGAACTGGTAGTAAGAATAATTTGGACGAACTTTACTTCCTTATCAAGATTCCCACTAGGTCAAGAAATATCTATTTTAATGATTGCCAAATAAAATTGTTTATAAAAAAGTCTATTTTGTAGCTACCTTAGACAGAGTCTAATTTTTTCTCTCCTGGGATTTTCTTAAATCAAAAAGTAAAAACCACAAAGGGTGTAAGAATTAAAAATGAACCGGTAATGTGAACCTTTTTTGCGATGATTTTATTTCTTTTCTTTTTTTTTTACACAGCCTTATGCTTATAAATTAAATACTGCAAGTAATCGTATTATATAATTTTATACAAAATATTCATTAAATAAGTATTCAATGTTTCAAAACCTCTATAAAAAGATAAGCCTATAATGTATTTTTTGTGATAGAAAAATATGAAAAACAAACAAGTGTAATGGAATCTCGACGTGTAAAGATCTGTGGCTTGTTTATAAACACAACCTTCTGGTTTACACGTGTATTCTTTATAAAGAGGGTTTAGACTAAGTTTTTCCTAAAAAACTTGGATAAATCGTGGTTGTATTTTAAACGAACTAGTTTTCTGAAGGTTATGGGAACTCATAGCACTTACATGCTATTTTCAGCATTAAAGTTAACGTTATCTAAATCAGAACAGATTTAAAGTACCTGCTATACAGTTAGTATATTCTTCAATCTTTAATACGTTTTGAAATATTGATTGATGAGGAAACATTTATTTACTCCTTATAATTAACTACATTATAAATGTTTACACACTATCCATCTAGCTTGTCTAAGAAAACATTCACATCCAGATGTTTAAATGTTCATCGGTTCATCCATCTATGTTCATCCACCCGTTCAATAAGTCATAAGATATGTACGTGGATCATATACGTAGTTAAAAAATATGTATTCATTTATTTTTTATCATCCAATTATACGCGTCTTTCAATTTTTACCCATATGTTTTCATGCCTGCGTTATTGGTCTGTTATTATCTCTATCTTTAAGCCTTTATTAATATCCGGAACTGGTTAAGCTAAGATACACACACACACACACACACACACACACACATATATATATATATATATATACAC
>NW_013667561.1:91095-97584 GCF_000517525.1 Limulus polyphemus
TATATAAACGTCAAAGCTAATATGTAAAAGGCAAATATATTTCTAAACGTTATCATGACAACATGGATCTAACAATGAACTGGAAGAAACGTCGAGGAGTTCATAGTATTGGTAATGTAAACGTAAAGAATGAATAATTGGACACTGGCCGTTATGAGCATATTGAATAAGGCTTAAATTGAAATTTCTGTTGTTGTTTTTTTGTCAAGACTGCTTATTAGGCAATAATATGTGGCAATATTAAACCAATTATTTTTCTGTTTGTGTACGTAACGTGCAATTTTATATTCAAACTCCTTGCTTCATATTCGCAGCTAAAGCTGTAATACAACATAATTCCAGATCTTACAACGAAGACTATTTCACCTTTAACCAGCCATATTTGATTAGTATTGTTAACAAAACAAAAAACATAAAAGGTGAGCATATTGATTGTCACGTCGTATTTCTTTATTTTCTGCGAGTAAATAAATTATTATAAGTACCGATAAAATAGTATTGTGAATTCTGCCCAGATTGTGAATCTGAGATTTCATATTTAACGACCAGTTGTCTCATAAACATGTTTTGCATTATGAAACCATGGGTGCGCTTTAAAGGTGACCGTCAAATCCTACTATTCGATCAGAGTTGGCGGTGGGTGTTGTAGATTAGCTGCTTTCCCTCTAGTATATCATCAGTATCAGTTTAAAATTGAGGCGGTATGCACTTATAGCCCTTGTTTAGGTTTGCGCGAAATTGTGAAACAAATAAACCTAATAAATCATTGGAGAACTCTAGAGTAAACGATTACCTTTACCTTCCCTTGGGTTCTTAAAAATTCAAAACTGTTTAGAAAGTACAGGGTGGGCAATAGAAAAACCCCTAATAAGAACATAAACATACTAATTATATTTGGTTTCGGGGGAAAGGGATAGCAAAGGGGGGAGGAGGGTAGCATTGGCACACCCTGCACGTCCACGAGGACATATTTGTTTTGAACTTCTTTACGGCGTCACCAGAAGTGCAGAAAGAAATACATTCAAAAGGGGAGTGATCTTATTTCTTGTAAGTAACTCATCAGGACTGTTTTAAACTTGTGTACGGGTTTGACACATTAAGCCAGAAAATTAGCTACGTTTTGTATTTCCGCTGAAGAGTAATTATCTTTGTCATCTGAGAAGACAAAGAATTTGTTCATTCCAGTGGGTTTGTCTCGGTTCTTGCTATAAAAATGAGTATCTGGTATCATAATAAAAAAAAACTAATATTTATATAAACAGATAAATATCAGATCGTATAATCATGTAATATGTATGTTTGTTTGTTGTTGAATTTCGCACAAAGCTACACGAGGGCTATCTGCACTAGCCGTCCCTAATTTAGCAGTGTAAGACTAGAGGGAAGATAGCTAGTCATTACCACCCACCGCCAACTCTTGGGCTACTCTTTTTACCAACGAATAGTGGGATTGACCGTCACATTATAACGCCCCCACGGCTGAAAGGGCGAGCATATTTGGCAGGAGGGAATTCAAACCCGCGACCCTAAGATTGCAAGTCGAGCGCCCTAACCACCTGGCCATGCCGGACCTGCTGTAATATGTAAGATAAACGTGTTACGGTAGTCAGTTAATAGAATTAAGTAATAAAACTTGTACTGTGAACGTCTAAATAACCCATTATAACAAATACAATTCTTGTTAGTCCGGTTGAAATAATTGTAAGGAACACTACCAAACTTAAAAAAAAACAAATCAATCTGAGATAGAAATTATGCAGAAACATCCAAAATGACAAGCAAACATCGGCATTAAAGGACATAACGTTTTAGAACTAGCTAGATTTTACTGTTAATTTTAACCAATGTCCTTTTTTTAGCTAGTTTTAGTATACCTTCGCAATGCATAGAAATGATAAGTAGGTATCTTGGGCAATAAAACAGCTGCTGCGAATTATACAGTGTAAAATCGTGTTCATCGACAACTTTCACCATCCTTACTCTAGTACTTTTTCGTGTTCTAATATTATAGTTTAATGTCACATGGGAACTTTGAGTGTTTATGTTACGATAGGAGACAAGGTACTAAGCGATAATAAGAAATAAAAAGTGATATCTATCAATTCGATCAAGATCACGTGACTATGATAACAGCTATCAACATAGGAAGGAATATATCGTTCATGGTTAACTCTAGTTCACAGTAAATCCTAATTCACAGCCAAATGTAGGTAATGATTAATTATAATTCAAAGTGAATGCTAAATTACTGAGAATCCAATTGTCATGGGTTGTTCTGAATTACGACAAACCCTAAAGTGTAGTCCATTATAAACCTTAGGTCATAGTTAATTCTTTATCACAATATATTTTAAAGCAAGGATAATGCAATGTTTTGATAAACTCAAAGTCACTCTGTATTTTTTGTTAAGGTATGGCATCACGATCTATATAGACAATAATCGTCAAGCGAAGTTACTTAACAAAATGAAATGAAACCCGAACAACATTCTTCGAAAATAAAAAAGGTTTTGGTCCAGCCCATTTTTCGTATAAATGTTTGTATGATTATAAACAAGAAGTTTTCAATATGTTTTGCTTAATCCTAATTCACATCAATTATAACTCATGATGTTACACTCCAATTCTATTTATTGGTATCAAAAATATAAACAGCAAAATGTGAAAGATGTATTTCCTTTATTCTTATGAATTCATAGTCTTTGTTATCTGTATAACTTTATGTAAAACACAGAACATATTAGTTAGATCTCTACAAGTCAGATCTAATAGTGTTAATTAAGTATCAGTTTTTCTGCATAACAGTTGAGGTTTTTGATGATCTGCTTAACACAATGTTTCATACCTTTCACCAAAGATGCTTGTTCCAGTGTGGTTTCTTTTGAATACTTGTTGCTTAATGGACGTTTTAAAGGGTGTGTGTGTGTGTTAGAAGTATCGTGTACAATTATATCTATGATGCGCAATCTGTGGGGACCCTCAACCAGAGAGCGCACAACTATGACATAGAAGTGTATAAATTATACCTGAAAGTACGAAATACAGATAAAGAGATTTTAAACCCTACCGTATAAAGATCACTACTATTAAGTAATATAGTAACAACAATTAACTAGGGGAAATTCCATGCACGGTATATACACAAATAGGTTATACGGGATTCCCCCGGTTGGACAGCGGTAAGTCTACGGATTTGCAACGCTAAGCTCTGGGGTTCGATTCCCAGTGATGGACACAACAGATAGTCCAATGTGGCTTTGATACAAAACAAACACAGTTATACGGGATGGAGGGGAAGGCACCATAAAAACGTTTGTGTAACAGTGAGTTACTAGAGAATTTAACAACGTAATAGGATGACTTTCGAGACCAATGAATTACGTTCATTAGCAGGATTTTCTCGTGTTTACATTCGTATTCAATTAAAAAAAAACGGATCTGTATGGAGCTTATAGCGTTTGTAGTGCCATCTACAGAGTTTATTCTAGGTAAGAGTACACAACAAATTAAGAAAAACTTGTTTTGCTATTTCTCAAACATTAATCATTCAGTGTGCACTTTTTGGTTTAAAACTCAATCTAGATTATTATTTCAGGAGCACCATATCTTACACTTTAGGAACAAATCTTTAATAACAAAATTGTAATCTTTGTATTTATACTGTGATCTTGAATAGATACTTAATTAAAAGTCGTAGTTTTAGTGAGGATATTATAAAAATAGGAAACGCAGAATGTCACTATACAACTAATAAGTAGAATGGTAGTTTTAGTGAGGATATGATAAAAGTATGAAAGGCAGATCGTTACCATACAACTAATACTTCAAATGATATGATAATATGATAAAAGTATGAAAAAGCGTAACGTCACGGTACAACTAATACTTGAAATGGGGACATGATCAAGATCGGAAAAGAGGGGGAAAAAGCGGTTCCTTTCAAAAATGATGATATTACTGGATAACGGGGGCATAACATCTACACGTGGAGAAATTAAAAACATTGTAAAATACAAAATAGGACCAACCTTCTGTGCTTTGCACATTCCTGCCAAAGCCTGGACGTCGTGATTGGCGTGCCTACCGTCCGTTAAACACAGACCACACACAGCGATTTTACAAGACATACAGTACATCCCTAGAGGCTCGGCCGAGTGCTCCCCACAGTGGGTCTTCTTCTCTTTACTCCTGGATCTAAGAGTGGCCTTACCTTGCTGTGGATTAACCAGCGAATGAGCAGCTAGAGGTCCTCGAAGTGGGTGACACTTTTCCCTACAGTCGTCACAGTAGAACACTTCACATTGTTCACACATGACCGTAGCCTCCATGGGTTCATCCTCACACAGCTGGCAATGGATTGGCAATTCCTTGCTTTCTCCGTACTTGTCCACTATGTTCTGTAATGTCTTGTTCTTTGGCAGGTTATTGGCTCCGTGCTCGTCGAAATAGACTACTTTCTGGCACATAGGGCAGCTCAGAGATAAGGAACTGTTCTGGATTGGAGGAAACAGTATGTTCGGGTTACCGATGTAGCTGCTCGGCCGGCTGTTACACACCACCCCACTATCGGTCTCGCTTACCAAGCTTAGTTTGTCTCCGTCTGGGTAGTCTGCTGTGTTATCACTGTCGTCCGGTGGAGGTTGAAGGTTCTGGGCCGGCTGCTCTCTGTGAAGAGCACAGTTGAGACACAAGGAGTGGTAGCACGGTAAGAGAACAGGGTTTTTGTAGAGGTGCCTACACGCAGGGCATTTCAGTTCTTCTTCCATCGCTCGAGAGTCGGCTCTACATATGAAGAGTGGAAGGTGAAGCTCACGCACGGGACCTCCACATCCTCACATTTGGAGACTACTACCGAGCTACGCAAGACGACCCTTGGCGCTTACTGACGCCTGCGCACAGAATGTCGCCCGTTGCCCAGCTACAACGCTTGCACATACGCTTTCACCTCCAGCACACGTTTAGCTTTGGGTTATTGTCCCTAATAATCTGTAGAGACATTGATTTCACTTAGTTTTGAGTCGCGCCTTTCACTCTGAAAGTTTCATTATACTTAGACTACAGAATCTAGAATATTAAGATTATTCAACGTAAGCCTAACTTTAAAATACTTAATTAGTCTCGATGTGTTTGAACGAAAACGAAGTTTGATGATAAAAAGGATTACGACACTTATGACGAACAACATTGTTTACTTACTTAAAAAGGGACACAGGTGACGGTATCAGAATTTTATCATCTTCAGTATCTAAAGGAAAAATGTAAAGAATTTAAATCAATTGTTGAACATCATTAAAATTATAATGCTACATTTAAGAAAAAAGCGCATGGAAATTGAATAAGAGAAGTTACAACAAGAAAACATACAGAAATTAGGAATAATATCAATATTATTATATACATTAAAAAATGTGCAATTTAAATGAAGACTGCGGGATATTGAGGGTCAGAGAATGTTGTATGAAACCATTCAAACCAGCAAATAAGCTAATGATAGGTCATGTGATCTGAAATACAAATGATTGGTCATCTAGTTTATGCTGTATATCTATACAGTTACACACATGTATATACATATAGTAGACTTAGATAATCTTGTCTCATTTGCCATTTCGAAGCGAATCACTGTGTTTAAAGCAAGTGATTCTGGAGTTTCAATTACGTGAAGAGCCATCAGAAGAATGGAAGCCAGCCAATCATGAAAGTCAATTAAAATTTTGTTACAAGTATGTTAAAACTGTCGCTGTTGGAATCTGGAACTGCATTCAAACCAATGATGCAGTGACTCGGGCACCAGATTAATATTTTAAGAAACATTGTTTGGCACAATGTTATTTGACGCCCAAAACAAAGATAGAGAATTAACGAACATACAATAAACCAGTCAACTTCAGATTGTATTTATTTTTTTCAAGCTTTCAGCTACTTATGCCATAGGCATGGTCAGGTCAAACTGGTCGTCATACTCAGTTCGGCCATACGGAGTTGACCAGTTAATTACACATTTGTTAATGTTTGACGCATTTATATTTTCACCAATAAAAAATAAAGTTCGATTCGTTTCAGAAACACAATATTTATAATGTTACAAATGTAAGAGTATGTAAATAACAACGTACAATAAAGTGGGAGAAGCCAGTAATGTAGGGATTTTATTCTCCATGTAAAGTCGAGACAGCTTAGTCTATGTGATCATTAGCCGATCAAGTGATATGTCCATTTCCACTCGTATCTTGTTTGGTTCCTTTTTTCAAGTTCAGTAGCCAACCCTACATAGCTTTTCTATTTAGCGATATTTTTCCCTTATACTTGTGTGTGTGTATACAGCTTACAAACTATTGAATACATTAATTGTTAATTGGTGATTAACTTAGCACTATAAAACAATAATGGATTAAATATCGCTATACCGTTTTCGGTCCTGGTTGTCAACTTATTGTCATGACGGATAATGTCTGTGGTAATAGCACCCAAATGTGTTGATGATATCCC
>NW_013667561.1:98455-106794 GCF_000517525.1 Limulus polyphemus
TCTGTGGTTGTTGAGATAGGCCCTGTTGCATTTGTGATTGTTGAGATAGGCCCTGTTGCATCTGTGGTTGTTGAGGAAGTCCCTGTTGCATCTGTGTCTGTTGAGGAAGTCCCTGTTGCATATGTGGCTGTTGAGAAAATCCCTGTTGCATCTGTGGCTGTTGAAAAAATCCCTGTTGCATCTTTGGCTGTTGAGGAAGTCCCTGTTGGACTAGTGGTTGTTGAGATAGTCCCTGTTGCACCTTTTGTTGTTGTGATGGCCCCTGTTGAACCTGTGGTTGTTGTGATAGCCCCTGTTGCACCTGTGGCTGTTGAAGGAATCCCTGCTGCATCTGTGGTTGTTGAGAAATTCCCTGTTGCATCTGTGGTTGTTGAGAAATTCCCTGTTGCACCTGTGGCTGTTGAGGAAATTTCTGTTGCACCTGTGGCTGGGATAGCCCCTGCTGCATATGTGATTGTTGAGATAGTCCCTGTTGAATCTGTGGCTGCTTAGGAAATCCTTGTTGTATCTGTTGTTGAAGAGAATGGCTCTGTTGCAGTCCTGCCACCATTTGTGATTGCTGTGAAAGACTCTGATGCATTTGTGTTTGCTGAAGATTTCCTTGTTGAAACTGCAAGTGCTGAGGGAGTACTTGCTGAACTTTTGGTTGTTGTGAAAGTCCTTGCTGCATTTGTGGCTGTTGAAGGTATCCTTGTTGAAGCTGTGGTTGTTGAAGATGACCCTGCTGAAGCTGTTGAAGTTGAGCTTGTTGCAGATGTGGTTGTTGAGAATATCCTTGTACCTGTGGTTGCTGTACAACTGGAAGTAGTGCCTGTTGTTGAGAAGCTTGTTGAATCTTTTCTACCTGGGCCTGCTGTTGAATATGTTGGCGTTCTCTTTTCAATGATGATATCTGATTGCGAATAACCATAGCCACAATCCTTACGTCCTCATCCATTATGATCCCCGTCATTTGCTGAAACATGAAATTTACTTCCACATTTTTACTTTGAATGAAATGTACACTCCAATTTCAAAAATGACACTAAAGTATCTTTTACATATTTTAATCAAACAAAGATGGAATTCACTCCATAGCTAGCATGTCTAAGATTTACTGCAATAAGATACTATTATAAAAATTCCTTATATAAATATTTTACACTTAACACTGTTGAAAATTCACAATTCTCTTTAAAATAAAGAAGTATTCTATAATCACACAATAACACTATGAACAATCATTATGTGCCTTTGAAGTCATTTTCAAATTCTTGTTTAGATATACAAGAGAAAATGGTTAACATTATTCAGCATGGTAAATTTTGAAGTCCAATATCAGTCTTAAGAAAGCACATAAGCATTGACTAATACATGTTTGCTGTTTATAAATGAAGTAGTAGTTATACAATCTTCAGTTCTCTAGATGATTCAGAAATCATAACAGGCCAGAATGGATTATTGATCTTCATGTTCAATAGCATTTTTCTAATATTGTGATGTTCTCGTATTCACTTCTTGTGGTTATTACAGAATATTAAAATTGTCTACAAACCACAAAAGTGAATATTTAACACTTTAACAGCTTGCTGCACTGACATTTCTTTGATCATTGTCAAAAGTAATTTATGTATTTTTGTGGTTTTAACACTTTGAATTCCTTCAAACAACTTTCTAATCACTGTATCTTATGACATGATTTGTTATCACTAGTGTCCAATGATAAAATCAGTTAGAGCAGCACTGGAAGAAAGCTATAATACCAATCTATTATTAAAAAAACACACCAGTAACATAACTAGTCAACATCAATAAATGGTTTGACAAGCTGGTATAGAGGATATACACATGACATCATGCGTAGGTTGGCTTTGTTTATTCTGCCATACTGAAAGTAAGAACAAAATGGCAACAGTGAACTTAGCAATTACATGTTTAGAACTGAATTGTGTAATAATGCCAACTGGTTGTGTTGCTGTTAGTTGTACAAACAACCGAAAGAAAAATTCTGAACTATCGTTCTACAGATTCCCAGCCGATGAAGAGAGAAGAAATAAATAGGCCACTGCAGTGAAATTAGTGGTAATGACATACCTACAAACATTTTCATATTACATTAAAAGCATTTTATTTCAGACAATGAAAATATCATGAATAGTAATACCAGCACCACAAAAGCTTCAAGCTATGGGCTTGAACAGAGAACATTTTTTAAGACAGACCCAGACAAGGCCTAATATAATACTCCATCCTAGCCCACAATTATGATTATATACATATACAAGCGTTTAGCCTGTCAAAAATGACGAGGCAAGTACTACCACCCCATAGTATACCCTAACCTCACATTTGATAGCTAACTGAAATACATACATTTTGTGAAATCAAGCTTGACCAACAAAGAGACAGAAAAGTGCAGTTGAGGCAGGCAAACATCAGTAAATTCCTTTGTGAGCCAATCAAAATTAAGATCATTCATGAAATGAATTTGTGACGTATTCATAGAATTATGATTATTAGTAAGAATCAGTTATATTAACAACTGGTAATATATAGAAAAGACAGTGCATTTTGGTAACACCACATTCCAACAATGGCTTTTATGTCATGCTGCTTAGTAACAAAAGTATAACCTAATATTGTTGTTAGTCGATATTACCACAGACATTATCCGTTGTGACAATAAGTTGACAACCTGGACTGATAATGGTATTGTGATATTTAATTCATTATTGTTTAATAGTGTGAAAACTATTTATTTATATTTATATATAAATTCCATGTGTGTCACATCACACTTGGTTTCTCAAAATAGAAGGAGTCATAAAAGCCAAAATGCATTTATCCATTACGATTTTAGTGATGGGGCTACAAGGGGGGGCCATGAGGGGTGTGTGTGCGCCATGAAAGTGTAGTGAGTGTTGGCATAATGAGCCTAAAGTAAAGACATAGTGTGGGATCACCTAGCCTAGAGCCAATTGCATAAAATTTATCATAAAAGTAAAAATTTTGATTCAGTTTTAAACTTATATTGTTTCTGAGCTATTTTTTGTTATATTATCAGCATTTTTAATAAAAACAAACCTTTATATCAATGGAGTCTGTAAATTAAGAAATCAACAAATATTTTTCCAGTTTTGTTGTCTATATACATGTCATTTTATACTTTCAGTACATCACCCAAATGTGTTGATGATATCCCATCTATCAGACAAAATCCAAACGCCGATGTCAATCTAGTCAGCCGTCATGGAAAATCACTAAAAAATCAATCAAATAAGGGTACGAAGCTGAGTGCTTACACCCACAACGTCTCAGCGTCTTTCATTGTCTATAGCCAGTTGTGTGAAGGCAGTTACCCTTAAATTTCTTAAAGTAGAAATGAATTGAAATGGAGCCATCCTAATATTTCTACTAATTAAACTCCCAACCTCCACCCTTAGAAACATATATTAAAATGAACTATAAGATATTAAATATATTCATTTAATAATGTAATAATTACTATATTAGAAAAAATCTACAATACAAATTTCTTAACAGAAAGAGAAGAATATCGTATTCTGAAAGAAAAAACTCTTTTACCTTTATGGATTAAATCAGGACTTTCAAAATAAAACTACTGAAGTTTATTAGTAAAGATTCCTGTATCAAAAATTTATTTCAAATAAATATTTGTTGAAATAAACAAAATAAAAATAGAGGTAAAGTTACAAAAACAGAAAGAAATGGATTAGTTTTGAAATTTTTTGTAAAAATTTGGATTCTGTACTTGACAGATCTGTTAATCTGGTGAAAGTTATAATAAAACAAGTATCTGAATTAACAAATACAAAACTCAAATATCTGTCAAAATATCTGTTCAACTTTGAGTTGAAAAATATCCATGTTAAAGACTTAATTATAGATGTAATTAAATTTAGGTTAAAATGCAATAGTATATCATACTCCATTATGTAAAGAAAAGAGAGAAATCTTATATAGTAATTGATTCTAAACATAAAGTTTATAATGATTTATATTTACCTTCCCTGATCCATAAAAGTATTCAAGAAGATATTTTCTCCATAAAATCGTTTCAACTGATAGAAAGTTTTAGATATGATAAACCTATAGGACCTCTTCTCTTTAACTGTAAAAAAATTCATTGAATAATTTAATCAAATAGAAGTTGACAACTTACCTTGTAACTGTAATAATGGTGTTTTTAAAGATGTCTTTCATAATCATATAGTTACAGGAAATTTAGAAATTGTCAAAGATAATGAATTACAATCAGTATTAAAGAAAAGTACTGAATACAGATTTTAAAACACACACAAAAATATGAAATATTAAACGACCTGGAAAAAATATTGGTGATTATATTCTTAAAATAAGTAAACGATCCTATTATCCGCCATGTTTCATTTTTGAATGGAAATTATATTTTATTAATATTTTTAATACCTTTTTGTCAGGGTGAAGGTTGGGAGTTTAATTAGCAGAAATATTAGGATGGCTCCATTTCAATTCATTTCTACTTTAAGAAATATAAGGATAACTGCCTTCCCACAACTGGCTATAGACAGTAGAAGCTGAGACGTTGTAGGTGTAAGCACTCAGCTTCGTACCCTTATTTGATTGATTTTTTAATGATTTTCCATGACGGCTGACTAGATTGACATCGGCGTTTGGATTTTGTCTGATATATGGGATATCATCAACGCATTTGGGTGCTATTACCACAGACATTACCCGTTATGACAATAAGTTGACAACCAGGACCGATAACGGTATAGCGATATATATATATATATATATATAATATACAAGATAGACCGCTTTCTTCGTTAATATATATATATATATATATAGATACATATAACATCACAGATAATCGCTTAATTCGTCAATGTATATACATATAACATCACAAATAACCGCTTAATTCATCAATATATACATATAACATCACAGATAATCGCTTAATTCATCAATACATATAACGTGAGAGATAACCGCTTTGTTCATCAATATATACACATAACATCATAGATAACTGCTTAATTCATCAATATATACACATAACATCACAAATAACCGCTTTATTCATCAGTATATACATATAACATCACAGATAATCGCTTAATTCATAAATATATACATACAACATCACAAAAGACTACTTAATACATCAATATACATATAACATCAGATAACCGCTTGGTGAATAAATCAGTGAAAGCCAAAGCTTGGGTGGTGAATTTTCACGTCTTCATAAACCTTCCAGTAAGAAACGAGTCTGACGTTAAGACGCAAACTGTTACTATTGGGAAAACACAATTAAGGGAAAGTTTCACCGTCTTTGTGGGCTCATAATTATTGCTGTTCCGTCTTGCCTCATTTACATAACTCACAGTTGTGATTTTAATAGAAGTTGAGCTTGCGAGGTATTAAGTTCAGGATTTCTGAGATTAATGGTCATAGTTTTCATATGTTCGTTCATTCTAAGTTCCTTAAAATATTCAAGGTTATTTTTAAGAATCCAAAACGAACGGACACTTAGATTTTTAGAAACTCTGGCCTAAATAGCTCAACGATTTGGGATGATTATTGGAAGCTAGGCTGAGCGATCACTTAGAGCTTTGGAAAACTTGACTCCTAGATCAATATTTTAACATAATTGTTAGACTCCAAGATGAAGGATCACGTAGGGTCTTTAAAAACTGTGGGTAATAGCTAAAATATTAAATACAATTTTTACAGCTCAAGAATAAAGAACACTTAGAACTTAGGAAAGTTTGGCCTATAGCTCCACAATTTAAGGTAATTCTTAAAGCTCTGAGTGAGTGCACACTTAGAACTTAGGAAATCGTGGCTTATAGCTCAACAACTTAAGGTAATTCTTAGAACACAGGATGAGAAGACACTTAGAACTTTTGAAATTCTGGCCTATAACTTCAAAATTCAAAATAATTGTTAGAGATCAGAATGAGTGACAGTTAGATCTTTGAAACCTCTGGCTTGTCTCAAAAATTGTTAGAGCTTAAAATGAACGAACGCCTAGATATTTGTAAATTCTCCAACTGAACAATCCATGATAATTACTATTCCTAGGTTGAGTACGGTATATTAAAATAATTTTGGAGTCTCGACATGTCGTTACAATGTAAGTCGCCACGTCCGGTCATGCTCTATTTCACGACCGTGCATCTAAACAATAGCCCTGCGGCGTAGTTTCCGTTGCAAACGGCTCCCTCGTAAAGCTGTCGTTTTCAGAGACACCCCTCCTCTCTGAGGTTTCCGTTATCCATCTGGTGTACGAGGACAATGGTTCTCCAGTGACTGTTTCAATAGTCCGATTGCACAGAAATCCATATAGTTTCTGCATCCGTTTCTTTGAACAGTATGTCTTCCATATCTTCGTATGGGATATCGTGAATATACGTTTCATTCTCTCGCTACTTGAGGTATGCGACTGTTGAAAAGATGTCTCGTGGAAGCAACTTGTGTCGTATTTCCAAACGAAATTTTTCTTGATTATGTTGTGTACTGTTACCAGTAGCACTAAGACGGCTTTTGTCACTGACTTTTATGTTCGTGGATTCTCACCTTTTACGAGACATCACACGTCTGGGATGTGACTTGTTGTAGGTCTTTTTCTGGGCGGTCCTGGTGCCTCAAATTTATCCAGATTCTTTTGTTTTTCAATGAAATTAAGTACGAGCCACATTTCTTTCTTAGAAATTCTAAATCTCCGATATGAGCTCAGCTTTATGGCCTGCGAGTAAGAACGTTTAATACACTCCCTTCTCAAAAATGGCGTCACACTACCTATTTGAACACCAAATAATGTACAAATTACAGCTTTGGGAGTTAGCCTCACGAAATCTAGACTGACTACCACAAAACTGCGCTTCATTTACACAAATCGCTGTTAAATCACAGTTAGTTATCGGTATTTTTAAAGAAAGTATTTCCTGCCATTTTAAAAGACTACACATTGTGTTGTGATTGGTAATGACATTGAATATTAGATTAATTAAACATATTGTGTGTTAAACAGTAGCACTTAAAATTCTTGTTCTCTGACTTCTGTTGATTTAACTTCTGTTGTTATAAGTATCCAAAAGTTAGATTATCGTTCTTGTTTCTTTCTATTCGCTAATTTATTTCTTGTAAGTCGTTAACAGATTGTTTGATTTACTCTAGACACTTTTTTATCAGATCGATTCACTGCTTTAGGCAATTCTTGTACATTATTATTATAGATTGTTTGAGTCGCATTAAAGCCTCTGGTACTGATAATAAATTGGTCAAGTCACCGCGTTAGGTGCTTCTTGTACAGTGAGTGATAACCGTAGTTATACAAAGTTCTCATACAATTTAAAGGTGGACTGTAAACAGTGTGAACCGAACTTAAAGTTCTGCTACAATTTTAAAAATGGACTGAAAATACTGATTTTTATATGAGTGTGTCTTGTTAAAGATATATAATGACGACTGGTCCAAGTGTTCAACTTGTACACTACGGAACCGTGTTCATCAAAGGTCAGATACAATTTTTAAAAAAATACTGAAAATATTGTTTTTGTTTTCTTACAGCTCACTTATGAATACTTCTCTCTAAGTTTACAACTTGAACAGTATTAGAAGAATTCGTTCAGGCAGAGACTGTAAAGAATCCGAAACCAGTGATCGTTGTACTATTCTTTGAAGACACTGGTGCTATTACCTCATTTCTCCAAAAAAAGGGACGAAGGCCGTCTGGAGGGTTCACCTGTTTTAACCACAGTAGTGTTTTGCCTGTCAGTCAGTTAGTAGACACTAAAATGACGTCACATATAAAACGCTTAAAGTTGCAATTGGTACTGTCGTGACGTCAGTAAAACGTGCACATGCCATGAATCGCGAGAAGAATTATGCACTCTTTTAGGCTACAACACAGCATTACGTATGAACTTCAAAAGTAAGACATACAAATATTTGTTACTCTTAATTTTGGTTTTATTTACTCTTGAAACAGAATACTTTCGGTGACCCTGCGGAAGTACATATAGTTCTTTAGTGAGATTATTACAGGGTTTTTCTTTCAGGTGAACAGGTTAACAACAAAAGAAACTATATCCTTAATTACAACCTAAATCAGCACTCTCCAAAATAGCAACGATAAAAAGGTATCCTACAGGTGGTTTGTTTGTGCATACTGTTACGTATTAGAATTTCAAATAGCCTGAAATTGAGTTAACTGATAAGTTTAAATTTAGTAGTTAAATTGTACTTTGGATTTGGTAGTTAAATTAAAGCTGATATATAATCAGTTTATGATATTTGCCAACAAGATTAATACAAACAGTTTTCGTTTTTAACCCAAATAC
>NW_013667561.1:107761-112011 GCF_000517525.1 Limulus polyphemus
CACGGGAAGCTAGGCTGTGTCCTTTGCCACACACGCTGAGTTTTCATCCATTGAAGTTGGGTAATGTTTTCGTAAAAGTACTAATGTCCGATGTAAATCCACTGAAGTTAAATGGTTTGTAATGTTCGAAATTTATAAATATTCCGGGTCAAACATCTGAAGTTTTCCGAATGATAAGCGTTATAACAATCACAGTTATAGATTCCGAAGTTTATAGCACACCGATTATAGCGAACTAATAATAGATACTCTCTTTGGCGCGTCGCGTTGGTGATATTTATAGCCTGTGGAGGCGTTCTAGAAATTTCAGTTTTACGTAACAATACTGAGTTACATTTAAGCCTTCACCTATATACATATATTGTTGATTCTTACTCTCGAAAATCTTCTACAACTTTGGAGAATAGACGGGAGTTTCGCAATACATACCTAACACTACAAGTTATGCATGTTTTTAAATATAAACTTAATCTAAACAACGTCGATATTAAAATAAATATATAATGATAAATTCGTTACAATACTTCACTCCTTGAATCAATTAACGTTTTAATTTGTATTATCTACTTAACGTACATTCTATTCTAAACCATTTTTTAAAAAGTGTGTGTGTGTGTTCACTTATAACTGACAAACCGCTAGACAAACCATTTTTCACTAATCCTTGCATGTGCTGGTAAGTCCCGCCTAGGAATGACATAAAACATTCGGATCAAGCCCCTAGGTCACCCCAAGAAATCTTATGTCTTCCCAGTGCATCGTGTCCAGTTATAACTGACAAATCACTGGACCATTTATAAGAGTAAGTTACCGTCTGGCTGGAGTATTCAGTCATTATGATTAAATACATAAACTGGACTGTTTAAAAATAAAATAGAATTAAAGTGTAAATTATCGTCTAGTTATAGAATCACTAATTAAATACATAAACTGGACTGTTAAAACATAAAACAGAATTAAAGTGTAAATTATCGTCTGGCTAGAGTAACCATTAATTTAGTACATAAATTGGACTGTTAAAACATAAAATAGAATTAAAGTGTAAATTATCGTTTGGCTTGAGTAACCATCAGTTTAGTACATAAATTGGACTGTTAAAACATAAAATAGAATTAAAGTGTAAATTATCGTCTGGCTAGAGTAACCATTAATTTAGTACATAAATTGGACTGTTAAAACATAAAATAGAATGAAAGTGTATATTATCGTCTGACTAGAGTAATCATTAATTTAGTATATAAAGTGGACTGTTAAAACATAAAATAGAATTAAAGTGTAAATTATCGTTTGGCTTGAGTAACCATCAGTTTAGTACATAAATTGGACTGTTAAAACATAAAATAGAATTAAAGTGTATATTATCGTCTGACTAGAGTAACCACTAATTGAGCACATAAATATATGCCCTAAAACAAAAACTAACACGTGAATTTGTCTTTAATTTAATAACTTATAACAAAATATTAATTAAGATTCAAAAATTACTCTAAAACACATGAAAGTAAGAACTTCGGTGATTTGCGTATAGATTTAACCTTAATATTTTTTATTAAATAGAAGTTAAATATCGGAAAATAAAATATCACGTAGCCTAATACAATGTCAGTATTTCAGTGTACTGTTAGACAAGAGAAAATATTTTCGTATCAACAAACGCCACTTTATAGTGAATCTAACAATAACTGCCTAAATTTCATCATTTGAATTAGACATAAAATGCGGAAATCGCATTCTAAATGTTGAAAGAATACTTCTGTAGATTGACGATCTAAGCCAATAAGGTGGATCTCTTTGATCATGTTTCCTCGAAAAGTGAAACGGATACCCGAAAACCAATCAAAACTCAAGCATGGTCTTCTCATTTTGCAGCTAATAGAATATAAAAGTATTACGATAAGAAGTAATCCAAGACCTGTCCACCCAGTAATCGGTTTAAACAGACACGTGAATTACGTGTACGTATATTTTTGGCGCTTTGCCAACCGATGAAGTGGAACGTAGTTAAGTGAAAAAAATACGTGCAGTCTCATCAGAAGACACAAAGGTAGTTTAATTAGCAACGACGTATACTTTTATTTGTTTGTAAGTATACTTAATTGATGTTTATTATTATGGTAATCGTAGTTTCCTGTATATAGCTATTTGCAGTTAATGACAAACAAGGACAAGAGATCTCAGTTAATGATACCTTACTTGAAAATCGATAGTTGAGTATCGCTAAGTTTCGGAGTGTTAAATACAAGCCTTATCAAGGCTCGTAGGTATATCTAACCAAGAAGAATGAAATTCAAGCAATCCGGAGTAAATTTTATTTCCTTTATGCCAAATAAGTTTTATTCCTTTAAATGAAATCGCGATAGCGAAAGGAATAATTGAGTTAAGTATAATAATTTTTCTTTGTTCTAAAGAAGAGAGTTTATAAACCTAACATATCGACACACATAGTCTGAAGATACAGTTTATAATGCACCTGATTTGACAGGAATTTAAAACAATATTTGCTTCTAGTGACTCAATGACAAGTTTGAGGAATTATAACCCAAACTTCGAGGGTTGAACCTTAGGTTGGGCATAACGCAAATAGCTAATTGCCTAGCTTTGCGCTTAAAGCAGTCTCTGGTGGGTCAACGGTAAGTTTCAAGATTTACAACACTAAAATCCGGGGCTCGATTGCTCCCGCTATGGAGAGAGCGTAGATAGCCCATCGTATAGGTTTGCGCTTAAACAACAACAACAATAGCACTTAAAGCAAAACAGTATTTAACTCTCTATTGCACGCATTATAAAAATGCATTGGAAAATTGTTTGATTTCAACTTCTTATTGAAATAAGTCTATATTTCACAAAAATGTGTTTGGGTATAAAGTTTAGTTGTTGTTAAGCACGAAGTTACTCAATAGGTTATCTCTTCGCTGCTAACCACGGGTTTCGAAACCGGGTTTTTAGCATCTTAAGCCTGCAGATTTACCGCTGAGCCACTGAAGGGGAGTGAGCCAAATATATTTTGGTAAATTATAAACGGTTACTTTACCTTTACTTGAGGAACTGACAAAAAAATCCATGATTTAGTTAGACTGTTACCTGGAAGTGGGATTATTCATCTACATAATTTAAGCGTTTGTATGTGTATGAAGCAAGAAAGATAGATTTGGTACCTTTAAGTTACGGTGTGCAATAGAGAGTTAATAATGGCACAACACAATTAAGCTGCACATCATTGATAAAAATTTACAATTTGAAGTTAAAATACATAAGTAGACTTTCTTTGTGTATTGTCTGTTTGTTTTTTAATAATAATCATTATGACCGTTTCATTTGCAATAATAAAACTTGAAACACCTTACTTTTAACCCGAGAGAAGAATAAATCTATGTTTCCCGCTTGAAAATTATCCCCTGGTGATCAGAAGTTAGGTGAAGAGTCGATAAACCTGCGTTTTTATTGCAAAGTATAACATTAAGGAAAATCTAGTACCTGTGAACACAGAATTATTGTTGTCGGGAATCCCCTCTGTTCACGACTGATAAAATGATCATTACTTCTTTAAGGATTACGTCTCATTCTTGGGTGTGAACAAGCTAAGACTGAGTGGATAACTTGAAGAGTGTCAACTATGGGATCTGAAAATGATATCATGTAAATACCTGCTTTCTCAGTTATGTTCATACATCGTTTATCCACATAAGAGTGAATAATAAAGTTACTTAACATCAGGAAACAAAGCAAAATACAGTTTTTGAAATAATTATGGATATGCACAGGTGATACTCATACGGAAGTCACATTCAGTAAGTAATGCCAATGCTATAAATAGTAAAATACATTGTTAAAATATACAAACAAAATGCGGTCCAGTTGTACAATCCACTAATATATATATATATTTATTTACATCTGGTTTAAACAGAGCAGTGTATTTTGTTTTCATTTTACATAAGTTAATCAATGTGTGGTTTTAAAGTATTAGGTCGTCAAGAAATTGCTGGCGCTATTTTTGGATAAAAAAACCTGAACAACTTATGTGTCAAAACATTTGTTAAATGAAATAGTCTCCATTCTTATCGATGATACTTTTCCATCTTACAATCAGGTTGTTAATGCCCTGATTAAAGAAATCACTTGGATTGGAAGCAAAAAACAGGTCGATGTCCTCTTTAATACCTTCCATATTTGCATACGTTTTCCCATTAAGATGGTATTGCAGCGAACGAAAAAGTAATCTGATGGTGCCATATCTGGAGAATATGGTG
>NW_013667561.1:112934-117768 GCF_000517525.1 Limulus polyphemus
ATACCGAATGTGTGTCTGGAAGTGTGCCATCACTATAAGAGATTAGAGTATACTAAACTTTACACATTATATAGACTATATTAATGTGACGTTTAGGCGGTTCGTTTAACTAATATATGTAGTACGTTTTTGGGGGGATAGTTAATGAAAGTGTTCCAAAACACGCGACATTAATTTCTTGACGACCTAATATTATTCCAAATGTTCTGTATTTATTTTTCTCCATAACTCGGCCTAGTTTTATGTTGCATTTGAACTTCTCAGTTTCCATATATTCCCATACATCCTTAATAATATACATATTGGAGCTTTGTGCAGGCCAACCAATGGTTGAGAGTGTTCTGTCGGCCTCTTTTTCCTTCCAGATATTGTTCTACCACGTTACACCACTGTCTTGATGGAAGATGACTCCCTGCCCAACAGCAGTACTTCTTCTTTGGGAATGGCGTGATGGATGAGAATTAGCTTGTACCTGTAAGCAGTCAGGGTGCCATTAATTAGTGTAAGTTCCCAACACTAATGGGTGAAATGGAGCACAGAATTGTATTGGTCCCCTAGCATACTTTACTATAGATGTTGTACGTTCACCATGATGTCTTTTTCCTCTCTACCATCAAACAAACTATCGTTTATTGTTTCAAAAAAAATTGAATTTTGATTCATCTGTAAGAAATGCCCCTTCCGTCTTTACCCATCTCAGTGTTTGAAGTATGATTTCTGTCTCAGCCTTTTGTTTTTGTTATCACTCTCTCCGCTAAACAGTGTTTTTTGAGCAGCTACATCTTTACTGAGGACACTTTGTGCTCATGTCTATCTTACTGTTCTGGAGGTAGCATTCACTCCTGTACTTACAGCATGATCTTTACTGGTTTGTCATTTATCACATATAGAGCATACCTTGAGTGAGTTATGATCGCTTCTAGGAAATGACTGCCTGTACTTATATAGGTATTCTGCTGATGTGGCAATGTCTGACTGGTTTGGATGACAGCCAATCACAGTATAAACTATCAACACGTCACTATATTCTGGTGCATTTAATTTGCATAAAGTACAGGGGGGAGCAATCTTATGTTATTTGCATTCAATATCCATTTTATTCGCTGTTTCCAAAATTACTGTTAAGTCTTTTGCTTAAAAACGAGTTCACCTCTTTTTCATCTTAATTAAAATAAAACTTATACTTTTGAGAACAAATAATACTATGTTCCTGTGAATGTAAGAACAAACATTGGGCAACAGAGTTAAATGTATTCTTGAAAGGTGTGCAGCCGAGATAGCAATCTGTAGGAAAATTACATCTGGTAATTAAGAATATTTGTGTTCGCCAGGAAAATTTATCACGAAATTCTTGTGTTCGGTTTTTAACTAAACTCGATTTCTAAAAAATGAAGATTTATGTTGTTAATTACATTGTATAACTAGATTTGTAATCAAGTTACATTTGAAGGAATTGATAAGACACTAAAACTATCAGAAATGTAACAGCAATGCGAAATATTTACTCATTTTTTGATTTATTGGATCAGGTATAATATGTCATCATACAAACAAGTATATATAACTGGCAGTAAATTTGCCTAATTTTGACACAGAACGTTAAAATGGTTATCGTACCTCGAATTTATACGAGATGAACTCCTATACATTAGGAACCACATGGAGTAAAAATCTGAATTGAAATCTGTAAAGGTCGCTTCATGCAAGTGGACCACTAGAAACAAGCGACATAGAAAACAGAATGCAGACTGATGTCATCACGAAGCGACTAATTCTTTTCGTACAACTTGCTATCTCTGTTGCTGTGCAAGAGGGAAAAATATAAAATACACTCCTTACTCTTCAGAGCGCTTGCTTTTGGTGGTCCACGTGATTGACGTGAATTGCATCGATCTCTTTTCGAACATCTGGTACAGAGCGACTCTTATAGCAAAGAGTTTTTATATATATATTACGCGTCACACTCAAACAACTTTGTCATGCTTTGTGCACTAGGCGTTTTGACGGGCTAGAAGCTTTCAAAGGTTTTAATTGTTGGAGGAAGTGAATTTTCGTACCTCTTAGAAAGATAATAACCTTAGATAATAAATTTGTTTTTGACATATTTTCTAATGATTTATGTACTAGCAATAGATTTCTGTTATGTCAAAAACGTGAAGCAATAACACTAGTAGTTATATGCGATTAAGACATTTGATTAATATCATTGAGCTTTCTGTGTACAAAAATTAGCTTGTACCTTTAAGCAGTCAGGGTGCCATTAATTTATGCAGATTTCCAACACTAATGGCTGAAATGGAGCACACACTTGTATTGGTACCCCAGCATGCTTTACTATAGATGTTGGATGTTGACTGTGATGTCTTTTTCCTCTCTACCATCAAACTAACTATTGTTCATTGTTTCCAAACAATTTGAATTTTGATTCTTCTGTAAAGAATATTCCCCTCCATCTTTACCCATCTCATTGTTTGAAGTATGATTTCTGTCTCAGCCTTTTGTTTTTGTTATCATTCTCTCCTCTAAGTAGTGGTTTTTGAGCAGCTACACCTTTACTGGAGACACTTTGTGCTAATGTGTATCTTACTGTTCTGGAGGTAACATTCACTCCTGTACTTACATCACGATCTTTAGCCTTCTGGAGCTTTATGTGTGCAAACATTTTATGTCGCCACAAAACATTCAATCAGCAAAAAAATTGAAAAAAAAGAGAGCAAATTTTAGCATATTTATTGAAATTTGTGTGGAAGATCTTACACTGATCTGTATGTCTGACTTAGAAAATGTAGACACCGAACAAGAGAGTTGTGATTCTGTTACTGTCTCGTATCTCCAGAACATTTATCATTCTGCTCTAGAAAAAGAAGAGTTATTGTTATAAATTTGTTTTTACTGATGTTACTACAATATGTTAATGCACAAAAAGAGTTTCAAATTTAAACAATTACTAATCATATTAATAACAATTTTTTTAAAGAAATGTTTAATCTAGAACAGATATCGATAATTCTGGATCTGCTTTGAAAAGAGTAAGAATCAGTAAGAAGAATATCCTGGCCATTTATCTATCGAAGGTTTTTTTTTTAATCTTGAGGAGAGAAGGCACGATATTGGTTGAGATATTTATAATCACAACGTCAAGTTTGATTTGAAAGGGTGATTTAACTTAATAGGCAATGTCAGTCACTGTAGCAGTTTCGTCTTCTGAGGGATAAGGCAAAATGAAAAAAAAAATCACAATCACGGATTATAGTATGGCGTCTCGGTCCTCCCCTTCCTCTTTAAATTGTCCCACTGTCAACCTCCTATCAACTATTTGAAGTTCACTATCCCATTAACCCTCGTCTACAGCACGTGCCACGTGACCATAGTGACATTATATTAGTCACCATGCCAGATAGTACGGGAAGACAAAGTGGGCGGGAATAGGTAGAAATTAATCGGAGACATATTCCGTTCTCACGAGTTACGCTTACTGATATTACTTCGGGGAGTGCACAATAGAGCATATGTTAGGGTAAAGAAAATTTCAACAGCCTATTCTCAAGTTTAGTCAGAATATAAATGAGGCACGTATGGCCTTCACGTGAGCTTTACCAACGGTCAGTAAAATTGGCGTACGTTGATTTTAAAATGGCTACAGTAAAAACACATGTTCGCCTTTTATGAAACAACCTAGAATAATAGGATGATTAATTGGCCAAATATTTTTGATAACGCGAACGTCATATTAAATTTACAAAAACAAATCTCTGATGGTATTTTATCTAACACCGTATGAAGTATGAAACGTATTCTCTTTTCACTACGAATTATGGGGTTTATTCGATACAACCAATAATCGTTGCTATTTGAAAGAAAGACATTAAATATCGTTTATCTAATAACAAAGAAAATACACACATATATAATTTAAGGACAAAGGGGCCTGCTAGTCCACCTAGGCCATCCCATCCACTATACTAAACTGTAAAATAAAACCCTCAAAGCCAGATTTTATCATTCAGATATTTGTCAAGACTTCCCTTAAATTAACTGCATCCACAGCATCTGAAGGTAACCCATTCCAAATGTCAACCACAACCACCCTATTAGAAAAATAAAGCTGCCTCAGCTGAAGATGACTCCTACCCTACCAAAATTAATATTTGCGACCCCTATTCCTACCATTGTCACCACTAAGTACGAAAAAAAGATCATGCATCAATACTATTAATGCTCTTAACAATCTTAAACACCTCAATCACTATACTCTCTAAATCTTCCTTTTCGAGAAAAAACTGTTTCAGAGGTCTTAATCTTATCCTTGTAGGACAAACTTTCCGTCCCAACAACACATTTTCGCGAATAACAACAATGGTAAACTGAAGTTTTAACTGATACAATCATATTTTAGAAATTACAATACTATTGTTACCTATCTGCTTGTTTGTTAATTTCCCGTAGGAATTCTTTCCGAGTCAATACAAGTCCTTTCTTAATTAAAACTAGTTTATTCTTTCTCGATACAACTTTATAATACACAGAATATCCACAGTTAATACGTTTGCAATCTCGATAACAAAACACACACTTTATATTACCGTCACTACCGCTCGCTTGACTCAATTATCTGTCTCTATATCTATCTATCTGCAATCCTCATCTCGCTTTATTTGCCGGGCTTATATACTAAAAAAGAGGGCGTCTGGAATAGACTGGAGTTGCCAGGAAAAGTCATGATCCTTCTAGAAACTCCAGCGCGCATGCTTCAAGCGTCGCGTGACTTCCCCTGTCGTAACACTGCCCCTTCCTTATTATTGTTCGTCCAGAACAATAGCCACTTACATTAAAC
>NW_013667561.1:118768-119868 GCF_000517525.1 Limulus polyphemus
GTAGGCCTTCCAATACTTTTTCCATCAGCTTCTCAAATGTTGCTGGAGCATTGCTAAGCCAAATGGCATCACACAGTATTGCCAGATGCCTTGGCCATAACTAAATGCAGTCTTAGGTTTATTTCCCTTTTCACTTGATGGAAACCCGACTTTAAGTCTAGAGTTGAAAACCACCTATCTCCACTTAGGGAATCGAGAGTATCATCAATTCTTGGCAGTGGGTATGAGTCCTTTTCAGTTATATTGTTAAGAGCCCTGAAGTCTACACAGCAACGTTGGGTCCCATCATTCTTCTGGACTAACATGACGGGAGCTGATCAAGGTCTATCTGATTTCTCGACTATCCCTTCTTTAATTAGGCCATCCATGACCTCCTCCATCTCTTGTCGCTTTGCCAGAGCTATTCTCCTCAGAGGGATCTTTATTGGATGGTGATTGCCTGTGTTTATTCTGTGCTTCACAAGATCTGTGCAGCCGAGGTCATGATCTCCTTTTGAAAAGATGTCTGCTTAATTTGCCGACATTTCCCTAACCCGAAGAGCCTGTGATGATGACAAATGGACTATGCTCTTCTCATAGAGGTCAATTAAATGTTCTGGGAGTGGTTGTCCTTTCTTTATGGTTGTATTTCTTGCCTTAACACTGACTGGCTCTACCTTCTGGCATACACCCAACAATGCCCCATCCTTAAGTATCTACTCACATTTAGAGAAATTAGCCACTGTTGTGGTTACTACTTGATGACCTGCCACAAGTGACCTTCCAATCTTCACGTCTGCTGGCCTGGATGGGACTTCCACTGCCTCCACAAGCATCAGGCTTCCTTTGGGATGTTCTTTTATTCTACCCCAAATTATCTTCTCTGACATAGAAGGTATTGTAGTTGACTTAAGTGATGTGACATGCAAATCAAAAGAAGCAGCAACACTTACCGGAATTTGGCCTATGTTGTTCCCAAACGTCATTTTATCAAAATTAACTACACACTTCCTCGGTAGTAAGTAGTCCAACCCAAATATGCATTGGTCTTCAATGTCAGCCAAGTATACTTTGTGTTTGTCCTTCATGCCTATGAGCTCAACAGTTACCACACTGGTCCC
>NW_013667561.1:120058-122375 GCF_000517525.1 Limulus polyphemus
AATATATCCTTGCTCTCCACAGTTCCAACAACCTTTCTGGGTAGCAGCCTTTCCTGCTGTGGCATCTTCCCTGTGTTCCCTGAGAGCCGCCCTTTTCTGGCCTTGAATCCTGATGACTGTACCAACCTTGGTGCCTCTGTGCTGGACTTAACGTAGGATTCGAATTCAAGAGCTCTGGCCATTGCATCTTGTATAGTAGAGGGGTATGCTTGCTTCACTTGTATCTTCAGTTGTGGTCTGTCCAAGGCATCTACAAACTCATCCCTCAGCAACAGCTTGAGGACATCGGGTGGCACAGTTGGGTAGGCCTTGTGTACCACACTTTCCAAATCCTGTGCCAGCTCTTGCAGGCTCTCCCCTTTAGCACGGACTCTAGTCCTAAACCTAGTCCTGTAGACTTTGGACCGATTTTGAGTTCCATATCTGAGTTCTAGAGCAGTTATCAGTGCTCTATAGTTGTGCCTGTCTTCAGCTGACAACTGTCCAAGTATTTCCAGTGGTTGTCCCTTCAAGCTCGTTGCCAGGTACACTGCCTTCTGCTCCTCTGTCCATCTATTCATTTCTGCCAGTAGCTCAAATTGTGCTCTATATGCTTCCCATGGTGCCTTCCCATCGAATTCCTGTGGCTTCCTTTGTACTAGATCACCTCTATTACTGACACTCATGTCTGGAAGGTGACTTTTGACAGGACGTCGGTTTTGTGTTTTTTTAATCTTAATAAAAGTTAGTTGATTTGAAAGGAACTCCTGTTCTACACCTATGGCTGTTTTAGTCTTTCATCTTGCAGTTTACTCTTTTCTGTCTGATTGTGTTTTTTGCCCTTGTAATGTATGTTTAACTTCCTTCTTGCACATTGTATATTGATTCCATTTGTAGGTTTGTATGTAAGTATATGTATTTAGCTAACTCTTCCCAAAATCTTGAAGTTAGCAAGACCGAACTTGGCAGGCAGACTCGAGGTGGCCTTAAGACTGTCCTTATTTAAATGGCGTAGTCTCCCTATAAAAGTGGCTAAAACGTTCCCAGAAGGTCACCTAGACATGATGAAGATCTAAGATTAAGTTCTCATGGTTGCTGAACCCGAATCTTGCATCAAATTTTGTGTTCCTGCTCCTTTTGAGATTCCGGGGACGCCATGTTTAAAGTTGTTTTAATACCCCCACTCACAAGTTAATTGGGCCAAACTTGGCATACGTGATCAGGTACCACGGGAACCTTCTTAATTTTTTTTTTCGAGTACAGGCCTCCTTGGAGAGACATAGAAGGAATAGGGGATAATGGAGGAGCTTGACTGGTACACTGGGGCCTCTATGAACCATAAGTATCCTTTGAATTCCGCAATGGAACGTGAAAGTTTTATGCTTACACTCTATAATACATGTTTGTGTGATAATCAGAAAAGATTTGTATCTGGTTATATCAAATTTTATGTTGGACAACGTTTCTGCAGGCTACTGCATATTAAATACTTTATTCAAGTCTACAGCTGTTCTCAAATTGCTACAACCGTGCTTGTGACATATGTTACCTCTCAAGCGTAAAAATATTACTCTGTCCCTCTAAGTGTGAATTACTGTAACTGGTACAGTGATATATAACTGTTCTTATAGTTCATGTACACTGAATATGTATATAGAAAGTAAGAAATGGTTTGATTTCGAAATGTTCATAGCTTTATGTCTTTTGGATTCTTTAAGAAGTAAATTTTGAACTATATACTCAATTACTAAAAAAAAGACAAATATGCACACATGCTGTGTTCAAAGCTTCATAAGAGCATTCATCAAAGCTAAATAAAAAGTAGTATTTACCATGTGTGTGCTAAATACGTTGAGTAAACTTTCTTGTGTGGTTTAAACACTTAAGTTATCTATTCTTTAGACCAGTGGTTCTCAAACAGTGCGCCCGGGCGCACTGGTGCGCCCCGTAGCATTCCTGAGAAATCTATCCAGATATGAAAAGCAAATGTATACAAAGTTACTATATTATACCATTTCTTTACGAACACTCTGCTTGTTTCGTTGCGACATTATTATGATAGTTATAAGTTACTTTTCTTGCAACTAGCTTCTGGTCCGCAAGTTTTGCACGGGTTTAAAACACGTAACAAACGTGGCTGGAACGGCATGTTAACACCGGCACTAGCATTCATCGATATCTAAAAAAGCGCTGGCCATTTTATTGCAATTTTCCACCTCATATTTATGTGAACTGGGATTTTCAACCCTCGCCACAATTAAGTGTAAAAAGAGAGGAACTCTTCAATGCATTGATGAGGAAATGAGAGTTTGTCTCAAACATAAGACCAAACACTGAA
>NW_013667561.1:122643-128977 GCF_000517525.1 Limulus polyphemus
AGCAATAGATTCTAGTTTAACGCTAACAGAAAAAGAAAAACTGGCAGCTTTGTCCACTGATCGTGGATTGATGATTAAATACAAAGAATTGTCTCTTGAAGCTTTTTGGATTTCTATCAAAGAAGAACATGTGTCGATATCTAAAAAAGCGCTGGCCATTTTATTGCAATTTTCCACGTCATATTTATGTGAACTGGGATTTTCAACCCTCGCCACAATTAAGTATAAAAAGAGAGGAACTCTTCAATGCATTGATGAGGAAATGAGAGTTTCTCTCAAACATAAGACCAAACATTGAAGAAATCGCAAGGTCTCATCAAGCTCATGTTTCTCATTAACACAGGAATGAATAAACTTCATAGAGGTATGTTAAGTTTGCTTTTATTAAATGCGTTATTTTTCTATATATTTAACTTATTATAACATTTTAGTCCTATTTTGTATACAGTGCGCCAGCAAGTATCTGGAGTATTGTAAGTGCGCTCAGACTGTTTAGAGTTTGAGAACCACTGCTTTAGACCATGCGCTTACTAGGCTACGGCTTTTGTAATTGAACGAAGAATGACAGCTTGCACTGGATTATCTTATTTCATATCTGACCCCTTAAAGAGAAGTTTAGTTATCAATGCAGCACGTGTCTGCAAACCTGGTGCCTTTTCTTTCATCAGTTCTTGATACTTACTTCACCAGTCTTCAACGACTAATTCACAAGGCATTATTGTTGAAAGTAAAACTAGTGATACAAAGTGGTAGAACTAACCAGATTTTCGGGTCAATGATATTAAATATCCACCAGATGTACTGATCTGGATATATTTTCCAATACATTTGTATGTTGAATTTTCCCAGTTAAATATCTAAACTTGACAAGAATTCCAAACTGTGGAACGCAAAGATTGTAAAAGTTAACTTTTTGAATATATTATGTAAGAATAATAAACCATATTTGATTGGGGTTCTAATTCAATTTTTAACAACAAATATTGATTTTGCGCGTGACAGGTACTGCCTATCTCTCGTTTTGTAAGCTTCGAGCAGGGCCACACGCGCGCACACAGTTTCATCAGCTAATTAGGCAGACCAAAAGTACACTTAACGCACTTCATAGCTAGTGAAAATATAAACTTCCCTTGCAAAGAGCCAATCATCTCCTTTAAGTAGCCAGACAGCTTTTATAAGCAATATGCCTATTTGTTGTAACATAACTATGTTGAAGAACTTTTCATTTTAGCCAATGTTTATTTTTCATCTTTAGAACAAAGTAAAGCAGACGGAAGTTAGCTGACATCTCGCTGTAAATGCCCGCACACTTAAATAGGAACCGAACCTAATAACGCGTGCATGTGTGGCCTTCTCATTCCCGTGATTACTGTCCGTTCATTTCTAAGAGATTTGATGATTCCAACTATTAATGACTTGGGATTTTGAGGAGCGTTTTTTTTGTTTTTTTTTACAATTTGTTTGTTTCGAGTTACTCAGGAAAAGAAAGGCTTGTTCCTGCTAAACATTAACTTTCATCATCAAACTAAACTAAAAGAATCTTCTGTTCTAGCTTTTTTTTTATTCTTAGCATGTTTCATTCAACGACAGCTGCTGATGGGACTTTCGGTGAACAAAGGCGGAAAACGAGCCTTTATCTTACGGCTGTTGCTGTGTCTTTTCAAGGATATGATATATAATATGTTTAGAAATACGTCCAAAATAAAAAAAAAACTTGAGTGATAAATTAGCATGTATAATAAGAATTATTCTTAAATAAACTATAAACTTCATATATCATTATTTGGTTAGAATATTCTATGTTAGCTACTCTAAACATTTCTACATGAAAAGTGTTTTAAAATAATTCTTGAAATACCCAACAAATAGAAATTGATCTCCTCACAGTGTCTGTAAAGACATATAAAGTTTGAAGTATTTAACTGTCGAACACAGACATTTATTTCACTACTTACACATGAGGCAAAAAGCAGCGAGAAACTCTGTAGCTTACAAGAGCGAAGGTTCAGCAAAGGTTTTCACACAACAGGTATTTATATAAATTAAAAGTATCCAAAGAAAGCTTTGCCCTTGTTTTAATTGCAAATAATAGAACTTTAAAAACCAAAAACTTTAACAGTGATGGTTAACTATTTGGTAATATCTACTACAGTTTACGTTTACAAATTTTTAATTTTCCGTGTTGCGTTGTAGTCTTTATATCTCTAAATCACTTTCTGCTAAATGCAAGGCTAGCTCATAGAAGTAACTCAGTTGCAACTTGTCCTTTAGCAACGATATTATTGAAGATGAGAAAATACACACTTTTTGTTATATTGGTTAAAAGTAACCTGAATTCTATATCTTTACAAGCCATTATACTGGTAAAAAGTAACCTGAATTCTATATCTTTACAAGCCATTATACTGGTAAAAAGTAACCTGAATTCTATATCTTTACAAGCCATTATACTGGTAAAAAGTAACCTGAATTCTATATCTTTACTAGCCATTATACTGGTAAAAAGTAACCTAAATTCTATATCGTTACGAGCCATTACACTGGTACAAAATAACCTGAATTCTATATCTTTACAAGCCATTATACTGGTAAAAAGTAACCTTTATATCTTTACAAGCCATTATATTGGTAATAAATAACCTGAATTCTATATCTTTACAAGCCATTATACTGGTAAAAAGTAATCTTTATATATTTACTAGCTATTATATTGGTAATAAGTAACCTGAATTCTATATCTTTACAAGTCACACTCATTATTATACTGGTAAAAAGTAACCTGTACTCTATATCTTTACAAGCCACTCTCGTTATCATATTGATAAAAAAAAATCACTTGAAATATTTTACAAAGCACATTGGTTATTATACTATTCTTAAGATTTCTAAAAGTCCAATTTAAAAAGACTTAAAAGACAAAATCAAAAATATTGAAACCGTTGTTTACTGTGCGATTATATATGAGAAACTTTCACCATAAGATATTACATACGAACCAGGTTATAAATCATGATTTTATCATCTTTCACTTTCAGCTTGTGATTTTCTATTTTCCATATTATGTTTTGTAAAATGATACATCATCCGGGAAATGTTAAGAATTGACACAAAAGAATTTCTCAACAGGACGGGCGTCGCTTGTTATATGATGAAGACATTTTAGTAAAAGACTAGAAAAAAATAGGAAAAACTATCCATATATCATATATATATATATATATACAGCATCACTCTGCCTTTGGTCTTCAGAGTCTCACACAGTGATAGATAAGAGAGTCTTTTTTACTCCACAAACGTATTATGCCTGACATCTGTTATTCTTTAATATCACATTTTGATTTTTTTTCATGGAGTCAGACATATTTTTTGAACAAATAAAGATAAAAAAACACATTAATGTAATGGTTAAAAAACCCTCGAGAAATCCAGATAGATGGAGAGTCAATGGACGCTCTCTTGTGTACCTGCAAATATATATATATATAATATTACTGGAAACTCAGGTCACTTTCACTTTGGCCGTGTTTAATAAGCATTATGACAGTATATATAAATATTTTTCGTAGAAACATACGATTGCATTTTTGTGTGACTATAAAGCTGTATTTCATAATACTTTCTAGCTAAGTAAATTGGATAAAAGTAAATATAAAATCTTAGAGGAGATGACTTCGAGAACAGGATTTACTCACATGCTAAGAATAAATGTGAGTGTTGGTTTTTCATGTTTCGATAGTTAGATGAATAAGTTTCAGCCAACCAATCAGATTTACCGTATTGATGAATAAGTTTCAGTCAACCAATCAGATTTACCGTATTCTTTCAATCTCGATCTTGCAAATCCCCATTTTCATTATTCTACACTACGGTGGTATGGGAAGTAAAATATTAAAAAATATTAATTTAATTCCGATGAAATTATTTTCTACCTTTAAAACTGTATAAATTTAACCAAATTATTATCATACTGAGATTTAACAGAGCCATAAACATTTTGTTTTGTTTATTGGTTGTCACTATAAAGAAACTGTAATTGTTCGTTCAAATAATAGACAACCATAAGATTATTTTATAGTTCTGGTTGGGCTATTTTTTATTCTACTTGCATATGTTTCTGTGTGTATGTGTGAGAGTTCGGGAGAGGGGAGGCGTTCCCAGCTTTCTACTATAAATCATATACATACTCCGTTATAGTTGTTCTAATCTCACGTTTTTTGTTTGTTTGTTTTTTGTTTTTTTTGCTCTTGTTCTCTCTATTTCTATCGATTGCTCGTTTATTAAATTATGAAAGATTATATCAATTTTCCACATCTTAAAGGCTACAGAAAAGACAGTTCGTAATAAATACAGGAGAAGGAGTTACAGCAAGACCTAACTTCACCCCCTCCCCTTTCATTTTGTTGTTATTGTAATAACTGGATTACGGTGATTCTTTTTCATTGTATGGCAGATATTTCCAAGGTAGCGAGAAGGTGAGATTAAACATAAGTGACAACCTGATAACTTACCCAAGGAATTTCAACTCATCGTTCGTAACGTTCAAATATTTATGATTGAAACGCGCAGTGATGTTCACATAACCTTGATCTCATCTGAACTTCAGAGAACAGTTTGTCTTGGCATGATTGTCTGTTTTGACCCATAAAAACTGTTTTCCTGATGAGGTAGAATTTCTTAATTTAATAATACCAACAACATGGTAAAAAACATATGCAGTCAAACGTGATGTTTCATCGCGTTTAGGTCGAACAACCATTTTTTATATGTTCAATAAATCAATATTTCTTTCTTCCGAATATTATAAATATAGACTTAAAAAAATAAGTAAAAGGATAGGAGTACCGCACTGAAGCGCCACAGTTAACGATCGAGCTAAAAAAAAACTCAAAAGATAAATTTCATGATACTGTGATGGCAAAGGAAGTCATATACTCTAAAACCGAGTGGATCTAAATTTTACTAACCATATATTTTAAAACTTACAAAATAGGCAAAATTATTTTTTTATTTTTTGCTATATTTATTTGTATAAAAAATAAAGATAGTTCTTTTAATTACATGTTGTATTTTATAATTAAACTATCATAGAAAGTTTGGTAAAATAGTAAACAAAACTATTTTCCCAAGGAATCTACATTTTCAAAACTTCTCCAGGTCTGATACATACAACACGGTACACCTCTAGCGGATAAACTATTTATGGTAATTTTAAGAAGATATAGTTTAATAAAAATAATGATACTAACAAATAACGCTCTCTTTCTGCTTTTATGGATTCATTAAAACTCTAACACTTCACCTATAATATCTGAGTGCTATATTAATACTAATAATTGAAAGTATTTTGAAAGCCTAGAACTACATTATTTACCGAAAACACTTTTTCATGTATTCACTGGATATAAACCAAACGCTAACTATAAATAATCTTAATTTAGGTTTACTGTTTTCTAGTTGAAGAATATTTATGAGTGAAGCGAGCAAATGACGTAGTCCACCGCACACGATGACCAGCTGCATATAGTGCGCGTGATAAAGAGGGGAGGGGGGCATGACGTCAAGTTTGATACAGTCCATGCCCCTCTCCGCCACAACAACAGTGGGGAACGTATAGCCATGGTATAATCATCGGTTGAACAATTTATAATTAGAGCTTACTGCCTTTCCAAACATCGGATAGCCTAAACACAGCTGGTATAGTTGTTCTGGACGAAGCTGGAAACACTTATAAGCAAACAGCCGAAAGACCAGCAGATCTTATTCCAGTTCGTCTATTTACTTATTTGGTGCACGTGCGTCAGTGGAACACGCGACGTTAATAATTGACTGAAGCGATACATTATGATGCTTGTTAACCGAGGTAAACAGTGCAATAAGTGCATAAGTTGTCCCTTATGAATGTAATTTTCTGAAATACACAGAAATACATACGGATGTAAAACAAAAAGTTCAGACAAATATGTTCACTTTTATTGATTAGTTTGTTTGAAGTTAAGCAAAAAACTACACAATGAGCTATCTGTGCTCTGCCCACCACGGGTATCGAAACCTGGTTTCTAGCATTGTAAGTCCGCAGACATGCCGCTGTGCCACTGGGGGACTATTGATTAGTATGAAAAATTCAATGTACTTAAATTATTTTTCACTCTAGATTATTTATATACATTCTGTAAGACAAAAATAATAATTAAGGGTTATTAAAAATGAAGAGACGTTATGTTGAAATTGATAAAAAAAAAAAAGTCGTATCATACCACCCTAATACAAGAAGGAAAACAACGCCTCTGTAGCCACAAAGAATATCAAAGAAGTTTCTGGAAATGTTTTGAACGTT
>NW_013667561.1:129870-140355 GCF_000517525.1 Limulus polyphemus
CAAACAAACAAACAAACAAGCTTCAAAGCCAAGTGATTTCTTTAATCAGGACATTAACAACCTGATTGTAAGATGGAAAAGCATCATCGATAAGAATGGATACTATTTCATTAAATAAATGTTCTATATACAAGTTGTTCGGGTTTTTCCATCTTAAAAAAAAGCGACATTAATTTCTTGACGACCTTATATAACATAAGTATCCTTGCTAATGTTTCATATTTTCACTAAGCCATTGTTGTTGGTTTTTCCGAATAAAGAAAAATAGATCTTCAACTTAGTACATAGCTATTGCAGGAACGACAATTCATACAAACAATTAAAGACTTACGTTTTAAGCACGTACTATAAAAATTATTTGGCAATAAACTGCTTCCTTCGTAAAACAAGTGTAATTTCGTTATTGTTAACAGATCATAATTCAACCGGTGCAATCGTTTATTTTATTTTGTTTTTCTTTGATAGGAGGAAAAGCTGGTGTAGTTTTGTTTTCTTCAAAGATAAGGAAATCTATCACAATTCTCTATACAGGAAAGCTTTAGATGGAACTAAACGGCCTCTTTTAAGATAAGAACTTTTTAGACTTTCGTAACCACAGTCTCTGTTTTTGCTGATGTTTTATTTTTTTTCACCTCCTCGTACATTTAGAATAACCTCTGGAAAAAATTACATGTTTGTTGAAACACCTATGGATGAAAACTATACTATCTTCATAATTACTGAAACACCCATGAATGACTATACTGTCTTGATAGTTACAGAAACACTCATTATTGAATACTAAACTGCCTTGGTAGTTACTGAAGCACCTGTGGATGAAGACTATACTGTCTTGATAGTTACAGAAACACTCATTATTGAATACTAAACTGCCTTGGTAGTTACTGAAGCACCTATGGATTAAAACTATACTATCTTCTTAGTTACTGAAACACCGGTGAATGAAAACTATACTGTCTTGATAGTTACTGAAACACTTATTTATAAATACTATACTGCCTTGGTAGATACTGAAGCACCCATGATTGAACACTATACTGGTTTTATAGCTACTAGATCAATGTCTTAATGAAATGCCCACGACAGGAAAGTAAACTGAATTGATTCTTAAGGAATGAATATTTTACTGCAACGTTCATGACAGGATAATATAGTTATATGTAGTTAAGGGGTCAAGATTTTACTGATTTGTCCATGACAAAGTAGTACACTAACGTTAAGGTTAATAAGTCAAGATTTTACTGAAATGTCCATGACAAAGTAGTACACTGACGTTAAGGTTAATAGGTCAAGATTTTACTGAAATGTCCATGACAGGATAGTACACTGACTTGATTGTTACTGAGTCAAGATTCTACTGAAACTTCTAAGACAATACAGTACATTATCTTGATTGTTACTGTGTCAGATTTTACTGAAATGTCCTTGACAGGATAGTACACTGACGTGATTGTTACTGAGTTAAGAATTTGCTGAAATGTCCATGAGAAGATAATATACTGACGTGATTGTTACTGAGTCAAGATTTTACTGAAGCATGCATGACAGGATAATACACTGACGTGATTGTTACTGAGTTAAGAATTTACTGAAACGTCCATGACAGGATAGTATACTGACTTAGTTGTTACTGAGTCAAGATTTTACTGAAACGTCTATGACAAGTGAGTATACTGACCTAGTTGTTACTGAGTCAAGATTTTACTGAAACTTCCAGGATAGGTTAGTATACTGCCTTGATTGTTACTGAGCCAATATTTTACTTAAACGTTTATGACAGGATAGTACACTGACTTGATTCTGTTACTAAGCCAAAATTTTATTAAAACGTCCATGAGAAGATAGTATACTAACTTTATAGTTACTGAGTTATTATTTTAGTGGAGTTTAGTGTTTTTACTGTAGTTTGGAAAAGTTCATAAGACTGATAACTTTAGCTGTTCACCAAAAGGTATTAATTTCTCTACTAGTAATGAATCTTTTGTTTCTATGACCGTTCAAGAACAGAACTTATCAGAAGATTAACACAATGTTCCATTAAATAGCTTGTTTTAGTCTGCAGTTCGTTGTTACTATAATTGGGCTGGTCTACAGTAATACATAGCTTGTTACAGACTAATTGAAATGTGACTAATAATGCCATCCTTGTTACTCATAACGTACAAAGACATATAGTTTCACCTGAGGGATAATGGTCAGTATTGTTAGAGTGCAGGTTATCAGTATCCCCCCCCTCTCCTTTCATTCCAGATCAGCGCCAACTGTTCTTAATCACACATCTGTACCTATAATAGTAAACACCTTCATCATTTGTGTGTCTTATTCTTACCTTTCTCGAAAGAATGAGAAAGTGGAGTAATTGATTAAGAAGTTGTTGTAATATGTCTAGTGTAAGATTACTTTAGCTGTATCGAATAAGTCGTGAATTAAGCAAAGGCAATATATATGTACTTAAATAAGAGTGAATTAATTTGTAACAGTATAAGAGTCAATAAAAGTTTTTCAAACTTTAGCCAGCAAAGAAGTTTGAATTGTTACGCCCACTTCTTAGTACTCGTAACCGACAACTAGCTAATTAATTAAGAATTTTAATGTTGATCTGGCACATACAATAACACATAATGTAGCATACGTGTTTTTACGACTTAAAATTTGAAACTATTTCGGTAATGCTGACAAAATTTAATTATTTTTTTTCTTTGATCAATATGTAGAAAACTTCCCACGCTTCTCGTATCTTAACCATATTGCCAGCAAACTAATAATGTTTACCTTTGTGTAAGTGGAAGTAAAAGGTATCTCAATTGATTATCCTCATAACATCGTTTGAGGACAAAGAAATAAGAAGAGAGGCCGCATGGAAAAGGATTATTCGTCAGACTTGTTAGTTCTCTAACGAATATTCGCACATTATCTTAACATTTCAATACCAAGAAATTGTAAATACCACAAAATTGTAAGTTTTTACAAATACAGAAGTGGTTAGCGTGCCGGAATGTGGACCTGAGGTTCTGTAGTTCACGCCCCCCCCCCCGTTACCACAACAACGAAAAAGAAAGAAAGTCACGCTCCACACTTTGGGGCTGTAGATATGTTACAAGAATGACCGTCCAGTCCAATTAAAAGAATAACTTAAGAGTTGGTAGTGTTAACTAACTGCCTCACGTCTACTATACCATTATGAAATTAAGGACGGCTAGCTCAGATAGCCTTCGTGTAGTTTTGCTCGAAATTCAACAGACATCTACCGACTGCTTTTCTATATGGCGCAGATTCCTTGAAAAAAAAAGGTTTTCCGTGGAGAAATGAGATCCATTTTCAAAGGTTTATTAAATAATCGGATGAAATACGTTGAACCTTGAAAAACAAATATTATTGTCGTACTCATGCTTAACATTACATATTAACTTATCTTAGGCTGGTTTATGTGCATAGTGTAATCGGGTTCGTTAGTGTTCCCTTTTCATCTCTTATGGTCGTCTGTTCCGAATTTCAACATATTTCGAAGCCAATTTCACTCGTACAACGCAATTTTCGAGCTCGCATTCAACCATTCAAGACCTACTCCAGAAAAAAAAAGAAAACAATTCACCTAATATATTTTTCATTATTAATTTTGGGATTATGACCGAAATTTCACTAACAGCATTCTAATCATTATAATAAATACAGTATATTAAATTAGCTACATTCATTAATAGTTTAATTTTAGTTCTAGTCTAAGTATGTAACTTTGTTTATTTCTTGTAAAGCACAATGTTTCACAACGGTCTATCTGTGGACTGCTCACAGGCGGTATCGAAACCTGATTTTTAGCGTTATAAGCTCTCAGACTTACCGCTAAGCCACGGGTAAGCTTAAGTATCTTACTTTGATTAGAAGTAAATCATAATTACAATGTTCACTGCTGCTTTAGTGTTCGAAAACCTCCATGTTCTTTAAAATAACACATGATGTTCGACGATTTCCTACCCGTATATACTTCATGCTCTCTAAATGTTATCAACCCAATGTCAGTACACCAACAATTGCTGTAGTCGTGGCAACATCAACAGCAGCAAACTGGACTATAAAAGTTTAATGATAGCTACAACGTTGGCATATATATTTTTACTGTCTCACTGTCATCGTATATTTAAGCGCGAATAGTCTAAAATTCTGCCACGAAATGTTTTTTTTTTTTATGAGAACGTTTATTAAGCCCAAATTGTTTCAATGTAATAAATTACTAGAAGCAAAGGCTTGTAAGTAACTAGGAGTTCGATTATAATAATTGGCATTTCTGTCTTTATTACATAAATAAATAATTTTATCACGAAACAATGAGCTCGTTAACTTACAATCATTTATATTAATGCGATTTTAGCGTCTTCAGCCTTGTTAATATCTCGAGCTCAAACTGAAGCTATAACATCCTGGTCTAACTACGTTAATATCTTAACGAGTGCATGCAAAGTATATGGCTCCAGCTCCACTACATTGTTTTTATTTGTCTGAACCATATCTGGAGCGTATATTACCACATGGAAAAGATAATTATTGTGTTGGTAATGGAGAGGGGGGGGTCAATATGAGTACCTGAAGGGTTTGCTCTTTTGCTGATATGAGTATATGGGGAGGAGTAAGTCTTGGGTCAATATGGGTATTTGAAAGGGTAATTATTCTGCTGATATGAGTACATAAATAAGTTAGGTACTGTGAATGAGTACCTAAGGGGGGGACTCTTGTGTTTATAATGAAGGGGTATGTCTTGTGTTAATATGAGTAAATGAAGAAGGTAAATTTTGTGTATGAATATGTGAAGAGGAGGCACTCGTGTTTATAATAGAGAGAGCATCACTTGTGTTGGTACGACTAGATGAAGAGGATAGACACATTGATAAGAAGGTATAATATAAACGGTTTTTTGGTAAATTTAAAAGGTGTGTTGGCAATGGAGTTTTAAGTTGCTTGTAGTTTTATTACAGAGGTCTAACATCTCTAAAGTTTTATTGTTTAAGAAGGACGTTTTGTTACCTATAGATATATATTGACTTTGTGCCTAGAATTACAAAATACGCCAGAAAATGGCTATAAAACGTATAAGTAGAATCATAATTATGTTTAAAACATTAATCCCCATATTTTCATTTTAATAATTATAAAACTTCATTTTAAATTGGCTGTGATGATGCTAATAAGCCCTTGTGTTTGTGTGGTGTGTGACAACACACTCCTCTCATTGGGCTTAATCCTTCACCTTGTCTACGTGGATTAACATATATATATATGTAGAGTAATGAAAATAATTATGAAAACGCACATAGGTTATACACATACAGGAGTCACAAACAACGAGTAATCTATAATAATGAAAGGGCGTGTCTCTGTGTGTGACCGTCATAACTCCAAGAGGAAAGAACCCAGAAACCTGAATTTTTGCACCCATATTAAGTTGGCCTTGAGGGGTATTAGTACTTATCTTATCTACGTGCGTGCGCATCTTTTTATGCGAAAAACCACATAGAAAAGAAGCTAGAAATAAAAGACAGTCAGACAGACACGCACGTTTGACCGCCATAGCTACAAAAGGAAGAACCTAAAAACCTGAAATTTTGCACCTATACTAAGTGGACCTGAGGGTCTGCGCATGGGTATTGTTTCTTATCTTATTCACGTGCGCATCTTTTTAATGAGACAAGCTAGCGAAAAACCACATAGAAAAGAAGCGGTACCTTATATAACAACTTCTAATATATGGAAAATCCAATGCGTTTTGGTAACAATGCATTCCAACAAGGGCTTTGATGTCATGTTGCTTAGCAATAAATATATAGCCTGTTATTGTTGTTAAGAGGCCATGTGTTGAAAGTACAAAATGAAATGTATAAACTACAAAATTGAAAAAAAAAATATTTGTTGTTTTCTAATTTAGAGGCTTCGTTAATTAAAGATGTTTGTTTTTTATTATCTAAGTTTAATATCGGAGGACAAGTCAGAGGGAAGGTTACCTTTATAAACAGGCCACATCCCGTGGGGAACATCAAATGTATATATATGTTATGTTTTTATGCTAAAATGGGTTGGGAATACACACACTGACATAGTCATCTAGAATAAATAACCCGAGCGAAGCCGGGTACTTTCGCTAGCGATAACTAAATGGTGAAATCTATTAGCAATAAAATCTTTTCACAGAAAATACAAAACAAGAACAAATAAGTTGTGAAATACGCTAATATTTTACCTGTGTGCCTTTTTTTTTACACATATCGTTACACCTTATTTTCATGAAGTCTGTTACGTATTACAATTTCGAATGGTCTGAAACCGAGCTAAATGATAATTTAAATTTAGTAGTTAAATATATACCGATATATCTCCAATTTATGATATTTGCCAACAAGATTGATACACACAGTTTTCTTTTTTATATACAAATATATTTTAATATACAAACAATAATACAATTTACAATAACATTTATTACAAATAGTTATTACAAACACTGATATATATATACAAAAGTTTTTATAAACTTACAAGTAATATAAAGTCTTCTTTCTAGTCTGGAACTTCCTTGATTATGATATGCTATCGATGGTTCACGATGAGCGAGTTAATTACGAGTTGGCGTAGGTACGATTCACTTAATAGGGGAGCTAGCTAGCCCTGTAGTTCTCACTGATCACACGCCGATTACAGGTCGAGTTTCCACCGATGACGTTAGGTAATGTTTTCGTAAAAGTACTAATGTCCGATGAGAATCCACTGAAGTTAAAGTATTTGTAATGTTCGAACTTTGTAAATGCTCCTGTTTAAATATCTGAAGTTTCCCGATTAATAAGTGTTATAACAATCACAGTTATAGCTTCCGAAGTTTATCGCAAACCAATAATACATATTTTCTTTAGGCGCGTCGCGTTGGTTATACTTATAGGCGTGTGGAGAGATTCTCTAAAATTCATATTACATAACAATACAAAGCTACACTCGAGAATCTTCTACAACTTTAGAGAATAGGCGGGAGTTTTACAATACATATTTAACAGTATAATTTATGTACATTTCTAAATATAAATTAAATTTCAACAAACATCGATATTAAAATAAATATATAATCATAAATCCGTCACAAGTCACACACAGTTTGTCAATGTACGATTGTGTAATATTGTTCCAAATGTAACTTGTTACTTCCCCCATAATTAAGCCATATTCTTTGGTTGTCTTTTGGCATTCTAAGTTTTGTACCAAGATCCATATTATCTCAAGGATGTTCATGTTTACGCATGCCAGGCCATAGCTGTGAGTATTACATTGGGTTCTTTGTCGTCAAGGTATCGCTTCACCACATTTGCTGCATACTTGAAATCACTATCTTGTATGAAGATAAATCCCCTGCTCGATGAGTAGTGTTTCTGAGGAAATGGCATGATGTATTCATATCTACCTGTACTTTTCAGAAGTCAAGCATTATCACTTTTGTATAGATCACTGACATCGTTGGCTGAGATCCAGCCCCAAACTTGTATTGATCACCTACCATGTTACATTATAGGTTTTGTACATTTACTCTAATACCGTTATTCTCTCTGTTTGTGATAGGTTGCCCACTTCACTTTAGGTTTGGTTATCTCTTCTCAGCAGTGGTTTTCGAGTATTTAACTACGTAGTGAGTCACTTTTTGCTAATGTGTATTTGACTGTTCTCGAGGTAACATTCTCACCTGTCTTTATAACAAGGTCATTGACAAGATCTTTACTCGACCGTCGTCTATCTCGTAAAAAATATACCCCAAAATTCTGATCTTCACCTTTGAAAGGTTTTGGTTTTCTTTCCCGAAATCTTCTAGTTTTAACAATGTTAGCTTCATATATCCTCATCAAGAAACATGAAGTCTTGCCGTAATTTGTTGCATGATGCATTTTTAACCAGCTAAATCATGTAACGCAGTCTTTCAGTCCTGGGAGTCATGTCTGGATTACACTATTACTGCGGGGCATAGTATAACTGCCTGTACTTTTATAGGCTTTCTACTGAAGTGGAACTTTCTGCTTAGCTGGATGACAACCTGTCACTGAAGAGTTGTAAACTATCAACACGTGATAGTACTCTGGTCCAGATCATCTTCTCACGATACAGGTGTATCAATGTGACTGTGTAAACTATCAACACGTGATAGTACTCTGGTCCAGATCATCTTCTCACGATACAGGTGTAGCAATTTTGTATTTGCTTTTTTACACACCTTTCCTTCGCCGTTTCCATAATTATTTCCAATACATTCTCTCTCTCTTTATATATATATATATATATATGTGTGTAACTGTTATATCATTAGGCATATTATTTTAAATGTAAAATCCAGTCCACGTAACAAATTGGTTTACATCTTTTTTAACGTTTACTACAGCCTACTATTACTTGTACACAGTTACATTTGTAGGCCTAAGTTCACAAATAACGATTTCACTTTCAATGTACTAGCTGAAGATACTACAACTAAGCGCAAATAAACTTTTTTATACAATCTCACGGCTAATCGATCGAGCAACTGAATATACGCGATAACCAAATTTGATCTGAATTCTTCACTAATTTCTTTACAATTAACTAACTTCTCACTCATATTTATAACTGTATCCTTGTTTCTCGATATTTCGGAGGGTCTCTCGATCATTAAATCATCATTATTAGCATTTCTCTCTAGCTAATATGTAAATTAGAATATTGAATATTGTTTACAACAATATACATATATATATATATACGATATTTTCTATTATTTTAAATAACATAATTTTGTAATAATCTGATTAATCATAGTACCACGAAAAGCACGAGCAACCCCATTTAAGGCAAAGTGAAACCAATTAGCGATGTAGGAGGCGAGTCACGAAATCATATCTAAAATTAATGGTTTTGTGGTGGTGGGGGGGGTCTTACCCTTTGACCTTAAAATCTAATAATCAAGGAGCATAATATGAAAAACAACCGAAACATACATAGTTATTAATTTATTTTATTGTTGAGAAACAATAGCATTTCCACTAAACTATAACATGAGCTCTTGAACTTCTGAACCTCAAACTGTCAATTACCCCATAACACACAACATTTCCAGTAAACGATAACACGAGTTCTTGAACTTCTGAACCTCAAACTGTCAATTACCCCATAACACACAACATTTCCAGTAAACGATAACACGAGTTCTTGAACTTCTGAACCTCAAACTGTCAATTACCCCATAACACACAGCATTTCCAGTAAACGATAACATGAGTTCTTGAACTTCTGAACCTCAAACTGTCAATTACCCCATAACACACAACATTTCCAGTAAACGAATACACGAGTACTTGAACTTCTGAACCTCAAACTGTCAATTACCCCATAACACACAACATTTCCAGTAAACGATAACATGAGTTCTTGAACTTCTGAACCTCAAACTGTCAATTACCCCATAACACACAATATTTCCAGTAAACGATAACATGAGTTCTTGAACTTCTGAACCTCAAACTGTCAATTACCCCATAACACACATTTCCAATAAACGATAACACGAGTTCTTGAACTTCTGAACCTCAAACTGTCAATTACCCCATAACACACAACATTTCCAGTAAACTATAACACGAGTTCTAGAGCTTCTGAACCTCAAAATATCAATTACCCCATAACACACAACATTTCCAGTAAACGATAACACGAGTTCTAGAGCTTCTGAACCTCAAACTGTCAATTACCCCATAACACACAACATTTCCAGTAATGCTCCCCAGTGGCACAGCGGTATGTCTGCGGACTTACAACGCTAGAAACCGGGTTTCGATACCCGTGGTGGGCAGAGCACAGATTGCTCACTGTGTAGCTTTGTGCATAACTACAAACAAACAAACTTCCAGTAAACTATAACATGAGCCCTAGAAATTTTGAAAACTCAATCACATACATGAGTAACTTGATTTAAGGGTCGTCTGTGAATATTTATTTATAACACGTTTCCATCAGAAACAAAGTATTAGAAGAAGAACTAAGTCTACAAGAAAAGTAGACCATGAGTAGCTTTCGAGGCCAATATCAAACAAGTCGATGTCAACTAAGATGACTTGACAGGCTGTTTCAATTTGTCCAGGAAGTTAATGAGGCTAGACATGATCAACGAACCTATTTTATTAAAAATTTGTTTAAAAGCTTTAGTATGTTGAGTCGCAGCTGTTTTTAAAGAAGGTTAGACTACTAGCAATTTGAATCTTATACTGTAAACAATTATCTTATGCACCAAATTACACATTTTTTGTTACATTAGATGGTCTTCTTGTCTCCTGAATTTGTAACTTACACATTTTTTGTTACATTAGATGGTCTTCTTGTCTCCCGAATTTGTAACTTACACATTTTTTGTTACATTAGATGGTCTTCTTGTCTCATGAATTTGTAACTTACACATTTTTTGTTACATTAGATGGTATTCTTGTCTCCTGAATTTGTAAC
>NW_013667561.1:140808-147999 GCF_000517525.1 Limulus polyphemus
GTTACATTAGATGGTCTTCTTGTCTCCTGAATTTGTAACTTACACATTTTTTGTTACATTAGATGGTATTCTTGTCTCCTGAATTTGTAACTTACACATTTTTTGTTACATTAGATGGTCTTCTTGTCTCCTGAATTTGTAACTTACACATTTTTTGTTACATTAGATGGTCTTCTTGTCTCCTGAATTTGTAACTTACACATTTTTTGTTACATTAGATGGTCTTCTTGTCTCCTGAATTTGTAACTATAGAATTATAATAGCAGAATATCTGTAAAAGATAGAAGCAAAATATAGCTAAAGATAAATACATCAATAAACAAAAAATAAGAGATGTTTCTAACTCAGCTCTTCAAGATTTCTACCAGTGTGAGCCGAGACGTCGCTAGGTACTGGCACACGGGGCCAGTGCCCCGAATCCCCAGTTGGTGTCTTGAAAAATCAGAATAGAAAACCATGATCGATATCATACTGATATGAGCCCCGAATCTTTTAAGTAACTAGCAACGCCTCTGAGTACGAGATTAATCGATTTTTTATTTTGTAATTTGAATGTTCAAAAGTATTACGTTTATACAAACTTGGTTTTCCATTGTTATATCGCGAGAACAATAACACTAATTGTACATTTGTCTTACGTTTTAGTTAAGCTGTAAAAAGTTAATGCAGTTAAAATACAGTTTTTTCCCCGTTTATCTTAAGAAGACTGCAATTTTCAAATTGTAAAGCGGCAAACAGGATCGGTAAGTAGATTAAATTCAAAATGACTTATTCAAATGACTTATAAATACGATTTCTGCACTTACCAAAGGAGATGTCACGTGCCAAGCACATGCTTAATTCGTAGCGCGTGCTACATCCGCGTGAATGCTGCGACGTTGCTAGTCTACTCGCATACCAATCAACCAAATCCTAGTAAAATCACTGATCGAAAATTATAATTAGATCCTATTATGTTTACGTCAGAACTAAAGATATAGCTAAGATTAAACCTAAAAAATATGAATAGCGAAAAGTAACGTTCAGTTTAATTTACAGTAATCACACTTTTTCAATATCATCAAATTTAGTTAGGAATAATAAATAAAAATTAATAAAGAGAAAACTACACTCACGTATATTAAGAAATGTATTTTTCAAAATAATCATAACAATAAATATCCAAACAATTTCCAATTAGGCCACAAAAATATAGATTTTTTTGCTAATACTTTCTGTTTGCATTTCACTCCATTGCTAAATATCAGAGGGAAATATGATACACAGATACTGTTAAATGTTTAAAAATAGTTTGTCCATGTTGACCATAATATCGACTAATTTTTTCTTTGAATAATCTAAAAAATCTCTTGGCAAACTACAATAACATAAGTCATATTTTAGGGCAAAAGTATCATCATATTATACTGTGTTATTAAGCTTTACGTTCCTCATGTTAAATGTAACAGCTCTTCCATTTCACGTTGTTCTAACTTAACATTTATAGTAACGTCACCACTTCTAGATACAGTAGTGTAAAACTTGTTGAACCTTTTTGTTTCAAGGCGCATTAGAGTAATTCTTGAAGTCACTCTCTCATTTCAAGATGTGCTAATGTAAGGCATCCAGGTACACCTACTTTCAGTGTACCTGTGTTGTAGCAACACTCTCATTGTAGGACGAGCTTGGAGCACAGCCCTGGTCCAACTCTTATCTCAAACGTACACAGCTTAAACTGTGGCGATTCTTATCTCAATAAACACTTAGTTTAAACTGTGGTGTTCTTATCTCAAGACGTACTTAGTTTAAACTGGGATGATTCTTATCCTAAGATGTACCACTCACTCCGTTTAAACTGTGGTGTTCTTATCTTAAGACGTATTCAGTTTAAACTGAGATGATTCTTATCCTAAGATGTACCACTCGCTCCGTATAAACTGTGGTGTTCTTATCTCAAGACGTACTTAGTTTAAACTGGGATGATTCTTATCCTAAGATGTACCATTCACTCCGTTTAAACTGTGGTGATTCTTATCTCAAGACGTATTCAGTTTAAACTGTAGTGATTTCTATCTCAAAACGTATTCAGTCTAAATTGGGGTGATCCTTATCCTAAGATGTACCACTCGCTCCGTTTAAACTGGGTGATTCTTATCTCAAGACGTATTCAGTTTAAACTGTAGTGATTTCTATCTCAAAACGTATTCAGTCTAAATTGGGGTGATCCTTATCCTAAGATGTACCACTCGCTCCGTTTAAACTGTGATGTTCTTATCTCAAGACGTACTTAGTTTAAACTGGGATGATTCTTATCCTAAAATGTACCACTCACTCCGTTTAAACTGTGGTGATTCTTATCTCAAGACGTATTCAGTTTAAACTGGAGTGATTTTTATCTCAAGACGCATTCAGTTTAAATTGGGGTGATCCTTATCCTACGATGTACTACTCGCTCCTTTTAAACTGTGGTGTTCTTATCTCAAGACGTACTTAGTTTAAACTGGGATGATTCTTATCCTAAGATGTACCACTCACTCCGTTTAAACTGTGGTAATTCTTATCTCAAGACGTATTCAGTTTAAACTGGGGTGATTCTTATCTCAAGACGTATTCAGTTTAAACTGGGGTGATTCTTATTCTAAGATGTACCACTCATTCCGTTTAAACTGTGGTGTTCTTATCTCAAGACGTATTCAGTTTAAACTGGGGTGATTTTTATCCTAAGATATACCACTCACTCCCTTTAAACTGTGGTGATTCTTATCTCAAGACGTATTCAGTTTAAACTGGGGTGATTCTTATCTCAAGATTTACTCAACTTATAGTTCTCACTATATAGTTGTATAGTGATTGTTTTCTTAATGTGATAAAGATAAGGAGTTATCTGATAACACTATCCTGGCACAAAAACTTTAACTCTCTGTAGTGATTTCTTATTCTCTTCTGTCAACTTAATTACACTGATTATCGTCAACGCTACAGCTTCAGTACTGGATTAATGTTTAATGTATAGACAGATGTGTCAAATCTGCAGGTCTATCTGTCTGTCAGTCTATTTATCTGTTCTCACTTGAAGGTAATAGCTTACTATCTATACAAGATTAGTAAACCTTCATGTCCAATATGACAAAAAGGACATTGTCCCGTATATTTGATTACAGTCTTTTATAGTACTTTAACCATGCTATACTTAAATACAATTATACTAGGCAGAATGTGACGAAAAGGACCTTGGTCCTTAGATTTCATTAGAGTCTTTTGTAGTACTTTATCCTGGATACTTAAATACAGTTATACTAGGCAGAATGTGACGAAAAGGACATTGGTCCTTAGATTTCATTAGTCTTTTGTAGTACTTTATTCTTCTATATATATACTTAAGTGTATTTTGTTATGGCGATTATTATAGACAGATTGTTTGGTTTTTGTATTTTTTTTCCAACTGTTTGTAATGACGTAAAATTAAAATAATTTGTTTATTGCTTAAAATTATTTTAAACAGGTAAAAGTACCCGTCCCTAGGGACAGAGAAGTTTAAGTTAAACTATCCATTGAAATTATTTCATGGACTTTAAAAAAGTTAACTGCGTTGCACTTTCGGTTTTACCTAGAGCAAAAGCTCTGAGCTACTTATACCGCCCACCGCGAAAAGTAATTATTGAACATTTCAGTCATGTTAAGAGCTGCTCAACAATAACATACGGTAAATCTACATTTTTATTCTTTAAGTTTCATCACGTTTTGAAATGTGGATGATAGTGTGATTAATTCCTAACAATGTAGTGTAGAATATCCTGCTTGTGAAATAGATTTGGCATGAACATTATTCATGCCTGTTCTCTCGTGATTTCAAAAGTGAATGTTGAGCTTGTTGTTTCATTTGATCATTGTTTGGTCATGTGGCGTGGGAGGATCTGGTACACCTGGACCGCTACCTCCCTCATTGACTATTGATTTGGTTCTTGAAAAACACAGTGTTGAGCTTTGCCGGCGTGCGCAGCTTTTCAAACGCAGCGCAGGAAGCGGCCGCCGTAAACGTGAGACAGATGGGCGATCGGTCAGACACCACGGTTCGCAATATATATGACTGATTCCATTTGCAGAAAGTAATGAATATTTATTGGTTGGACTTTAAAAATAAACGATAAGTATTATTAAACATCATGAAGACCACAAAAAATTAACATCGATCAGCTAGTGTTTCATACTTTGTTTTTGAGTTTACTAATTTAATTTGAGTTTTAAACACTCTCCTTAAACTTTGGGTTGTTTGTAAATATAAAATTGATAAATCGTCTGTGGGTTTTTATAAATCATCGGTTTTATTAGTCATTCTAAGAATGTGAGATTTTGAATAATAATATTAATATAAGATCTTACCTAATAGCCATAAAAAGCTACAGAAAAATTGTCCGAGTATTTTTTGGAAGTTTTAAATGCAACTTTTTTATCAGTAATGCAAATAATCCAATCCATTGCTAAGGTATCGAAACACAAAGAATGGGCTATCATCTGAGGATGATGCGCGTAACTTTAAAGAAGGAGCCTTGCTTCTATTGTCGGTTATAAACAGAATATATATTGATGCTTCTTTCATTTCTCTGGCCTGACATGACCTCGTGGTTAAGGCGCTCGACTCGCAGTCTGAGGATCGCGGGATCGAATCCCTGTCGCCGAACATGCTCGCCCTTTCAGCGTGGGGGCGTTATAATGTGACAATCAATCTCACTATTCGTTATTAAAAGAGTAGCCCAAGGGTAGGCGGTGGGTGGTGTTTACTAGCTGCCTTTCCGATAGTCTATCACTTTTAAATTAGGGATGGCTAGCCCAGATAGCCATCGTGTAGCTTTGCGTGAAATTCGAAACAAACAATCAATCCAATCTTTCATTTCGTCAGTTTCGACATTTAGAGAAGATGTTGACAGCTGTTTTGTTGCTGTGTTAAGACAAAAGCTTAATTACAAGATTTATTTTTTATATTTAGAATTTTTATAAATGTTTCGTTTTGCAGAGTGTGGAACAAGTCTAAATATATCATTTCATTTCACCAGTAATCACAAAGAAGGCATCCATTACGCGTTATCATAAAGTACAAAGGTCTAATTCTGGTAACCTCTTTTAAGCTATTTTTACTTTCATTCACATTTTTTCCTGGGAAATATTTAGTTTTTTGTTGTTTTTTAAAATACGTATGAATATCAAAACTACACGTTACAACACGTTTTCGTGTATAAAAAAGGGCTTTTTCTTTTTTTTAATTTTTTCGACTGGGCTCAATTTTCTGTTAAACATATACAGCTTGTAGTTTCTGTTTACTTGAACGAGTAATTTAAGCCATTCTTTAGCTTCGAGCGTTGTCGTTCTTCGTTAAATGGAATTTAAGGCATTCTTTAGCTTCGAGCGTTGTCGTTCTTCGTTAAATGGAATTTTATGTTTCCACTAACGCTACTCTAACAAGCCAAGGCATTCTTTAGCTTCGAGCGTTGTCGTTCTTCGTTAAATGGAATTTTATGTTTCCACTAACGCTACTCTAACAAGCCAATCAATATAGGCCTTAACTCGTGGATTACTGGATCCAGATTTTGAGACAGACAAGTAGTGTTTGATGAGGCTCTTAGACTTTAGAAGACGAATACAGATAAATGAGACTTAAAAAAATAATAAACCTGACCTCTAATTTAGATAATAAGTCAAGATTGTGTGACTGTTTGGAACAGATATTTGTAACAACATCACTAAAACAAATAAAGTAAGAGCATTTAATTAATTACCTAAATCTGGTTATAACAAACAAGCGTAGCTTAGAAGCTATAATAATGAGGTTGCTAGCATTTAGGAACTATTTAATTTCGATGTACGTTTCTATGATACTGGTAACGCAGAAAAACGTCATTAGACACATTACGGATCTATAAAAAGATCTGAAACAATATTGAACTTAATTTGAAGTTTTATTTTTGTATTTATTTTGTAAAGCGCTGTTTTCGTTATATTTATCAAATGTGAGGGCATATAACCTATTCCTTAACCCTTCAATTACCGACTTGCTTTTATATCGTTCAATACCGGTGGAGTCGCCACACTCAGTGTATACAACGGACCAAAAGAATTGGGTGAAACTAGTTATTTGTTGTGTAAAATACATAGCAAATATCTTACTGTAATTAGCGGAATTAATTGCAATATTGATGATTTTTTATTTGATTACGGAGAACAAACTTTTTTTTAAATGAAAATTTGGAGACGGCTTGACTGGGTGATGAAGAAAACTTTATTCTAAATGTATGATGTTTCGTCATCTTCAGGAGACGATATTATGGCTTCTGTAACCAACAAAATCATGGACTCATAAACAATTTGGTTCGTAAGCAGTTTATAAAAATGTGTTTCATATCATAGTTTAATATAACCCATATGCAGACATAGATAATTCTAAGGCTAAGGACGATCGTAGTATTAAACATTATAGTTAAGAATACACTTTATTATCGTAGTACAGTTTGAACTTCCTTACTTACACGAAGTAATCTAGTACAAATGTTTAACTAAATGCAGAACAGAAATTGGGCATATAATATAATACTTACAAATATCGAACAGTCAATATCAGTTTTTAAAATGCTGTTTTCAGCTGTTCATTCATAAAATAAAATAAAAATAAAACGAGTTTCTAATAAACCATGACAAACGTGCATTATCTACAACTATCAGGACTATTATTGACTAACGTTATTTTGTGTATAGTTGTAAACTACAAAGAATGATGGATATTTCCAATTAACAAAAATAGAATAACCTTATTAATGTATACCGGCAATTTGTATTTATGGCAAAGATACTAACTCTACTGCCTCATTTTGGATTACTGACCAGAGGGAAGGCAATCATTCAGCAGCAACCTATCAACCACAATCCTGGCTAAGGGATTGGCTGTCACTTTTATAACGCACTTACAGCTTAAAGTGCTGGGAACATTTTATAGTATCGTAAGGATTTGATTCCGGCTCGCCAACTCCAGAGTTCTACGAGTAACAGGTCCAATTCGCGCCTTATAAACGACAATAAAATATAATATGATTTAATTGAAGTACGAATGTGAACTATATGAACTATAACTTCGATTGGTTCATGAGTTAGTACATCAATACTAAAACCAACATACACTGGTGATTTATCTCTCGTGAAGAGCCATTCGGGTGAGTTAGTACATAC
>NW_013667561.1:148999-150719 GCF_000517525.1 Limulus polyphemus
AACTCTGCCTGAAAACAACGAATTTTTATTTAAACTTCAAAAATTATATTTTTTGTTAGAGCGAAAGAATCCTCAGAAATATATATGTATATCTATATGCACCGGTTACTGAATTGGTTACGCTCGCACTAGTAATATGTGAAATTATTAACGTTGACAGTTTAATATACTATCTTATTTAGTGTAACTTGTACTGTCGATGACACGTCATATTTAAAGCTCTAGAAAATAAGAATGTCACGCTTTAACAAAAGACCGGCCGTAGTGTTTCAACCAAAGAAATGTGCTTATTAAAAGTGCCGTGTATAGAAGCAATAACTCTGCTTTAAACGACAGCTATGAGATCGGTAGAGATGTGAAAACCGGTCTGACATCTTTATGTGCTTTATGGAGCACACCGTACGTCATTATCACAATATCTGTCCATTTGGAGTTCATGCCACTTTAGATGTCTGCCAACAACAAACCAGACAAGAATATTACCCTCACCGCTGTCTTTCCAGTCAAACAGGAAATGTGTGCAAATTCTCAATGGTTGCCACACTTAGCGTTGAACTGAAATATACTGATCGTAAACGCCAGGGTTTCACTAATTACGCTGTGCATTAGATTAACACTGTCGACTAAATGATATACAGTAACACTTATTGTATTATTAGTAGTGATTACTAATACTTCAGAAGTTGTAATGATTATACAGATTCTTTTCGGACTAACTTATATACATATTATACATTGTTCTGAACTCGTGCCTGCAGTACAAAAAATATAGAGCACGTGGTTGTATATTATAATTATTAGCAAACCAGATTAAATAAACTAAGTCATGCGAAAACGTGCAAGGGAATAATTCATTGGATTGTCGTTCATGCTAATATACTTTAAATGAATATTCATATTCTATGTATAACACACACACACACGCATATATTTAAGGTATAACTTTCTAGACAAGAGATGTTCTGATGTAAAATGAAAAGCTCAAAGATTATGAACTATGACAACTTTTATTTGATACACGCTTAAGGCTAGTTTCATAAAATTCTGGAATAATCTAAGCACAAAACTAATAGCTCCTCCATAGGTTAAAACAAACTTTATATTGACATTTGCATCAGTAGTAAGATTGGGGGTTTATAATGCTAAAAACCGGGCACAACACAGCTAGCCCATTGTGACAAGTTGCTAAAAGTTTCTCACGACAGACTCTTGATCAAGATGTAAAACTTATGGTTATTTTTTTCCCAATATTTAACGTATATAGCGCTTGTTCTGTTCCTTTCTGCTGAAATATTTATTTTATAACAGTTAAACTGGAGTCACCGGGTAGACAAGCGATTCCGTGTAATTTGATTTTTGGGGTTGTCCTCTCCCTTTGCATGGATGAATCATGTTTAAACAGGCCCCACATAGTTGTTCTCCTCGGTTTACTATCATCACGGTACCTTTCTGCTGAAATATTTCTTTTATAACAGTTAAACTGGAGTCACCGGGTAGACAAGCGATTCCGTGTAATTTGATTTTTGGGGTTGTCCTCTCTCTTTGCATGCATGAATCATGTTTAAACAGGCCTAGCCAGACCCCACATAGTTGTTCTCCTCGGTTTACTATCATCACGGTACCTTTCTGCTGAAATATTTCTTTTATAACAGTTAAACTGGAGTCACCGGGTAGACAAGCGATTCCGTGTAATTTGATTTTTGGGGTTGTCCTCTCTCTT
>NW_013667561.1:151203-152892 GCF_000517525.1 Limulus polyphemus
AACAAAACATTTGTTGATATCCTAACATATGAAATGGGTTTACTCGTGTGTGAGTTAACAAAACATTTGTTGATATCCTAACATATGAAATGGGTTTACTCGTGTGTGAGTTAACAACACATTTGTTCATATCCTAACATATGACATGGGTTTACTCGTGTGTGAGTTAACAAAACATTTGTTCATATCCTAACATATGACATGGGTTTACTCGTGTGTGAGTTAACAAAACATGTGTTCATATCCTAACATATGACATTGGTTTACTCGTGTGGTTTAACAAAACATTTGTTGATATTCTAACGTATTATAAAGCACAGTAAATTACGCTATTGGTTAATTATATTTAACTATAATCAAAAACTATTTGTTTTAGTCTATGTCACTAAATAAAAGAAAGCTATATTTAAATCTGGTAGGCAGAACACGCATAATTAACGGCTACTTACAAACACCAATATAAGGATCACTTGTACGTAAGCCTTAACTCTCCAACTGTTAATAAGTAAGATTACCTTGATCAAAACTTCGAGTGAACATACACAAAACCGTGTTGTTATAGTTTTAGAAGTACCAATTTTCGACATCTTATGTAAATTAAGGTTATTGTTTTTCTATTCTTGTTGACCTATAACTTTATTAATGGCTTCAGAAACAGGCGAAGCGTCTACTAGAAACTCCTTAGAAATATCGTGAACTTAAACTTCACAGGATAAGTCACTCCCGCCCATTACTTTGTAAGTCATCCTATTTCTAATTTGACTGTTATTATCCTACGCGTGATAAAACCACTAGTAACTGTCTACTTTTGTTCTCTATTGATAAATTTAACTATATGATATTAGTTTAATTTTGTTTTCTCGGACGTGTTTAAAGCATAATTCTCAAATAAGCTAATTATTTCTGTTTTAAAATTAAAAGAATACATTTCAGATGAACGTTGGGTTGACTTTTTCCTTGATATTTGGTCTCTTTTTTTTCCTATCATTTAATCCTTTCTTGTTCATGTTTTACACTATTTATTAATATAGCTTAATATTTTTCTTTGAAAACCTTCTTAACGACAGCCATATCTTAAATACATCGCTTCTTGACTACTACAGCTGTCATGTTCGGAATAAAACTATATCATCACTTTATTACTTGTTATAGGTTATATCCGTATTTTGCAGTATTCTTAGAGAACTGTTGGGTTTCCTATTAAAGTTGTACTATTTTCATATTAGTTGTTTAATCTTCCAGTATTCCAAGACATCTGTCATGTTTACTCTTAAAATTATACTACCTTACTATATCTGATATATATCTTGTTAAACTATAGTATCTTACTATATCAGATATATATCTTATTATATTATACTACCTTACTATATCTGATATATATCTTGTTAATTATACTACCTTACTATATCTGATATATATCTTGTTAAATTATACTACCTTGCTATATCTGTTATATATCTTGTCAAATTATACTACCTTACTATATCTGTTATATATATCTTGTTAAATTATACTACCTCACTATATCTGTTATATATATCTTGTTAAATTATACTACCTTACTATATCAGATATATATCTTATTATATTATACTACCTTACTATATCTGATATATATCTTGTTAAATTATACTACCTTACTATATCTGATATATATCTTGTTAAATTACACTACCTTACTATATC
>NW_013667561.1:153892-173775 GCF_000517525.1 Limulus polyphemus
TTATATAACCTTACTATATCTGTTATATGTATCTTGTTAAATTATACTACCTTACTATATCTGATATATATCTTGTTAAATTATACTACGTTACTATATTTGTTATATATATCTTGTTAAATTATATTACCTTACTATATCTGTTAGATATATCTTGTTAAATTATACTACCTTACTATATCTGTTATATGTATCTTGTTAAATTATACTACATTACTATATCTGTTATATATATCTTGTTAAATTATACTACCTTACTATATCTGTTATATATATCTTGTTTTCGTTAGGTTTCTTCATTTTATGCAAAAGCTTTCACAAGCAAAGATGGGGAAAACGGTACCCTGTATAAAACACTAAATTCATTTGTAATTAGAAAAATTAATAACAAAACCTTTGTCACTAACAACAAACTTAACAAATTTAGGAAAGTTGCAGAAAAACATTTTAACTTTTTTTTCAACAAAGTTAATATATTTCATATTTTCAAATACTAATATTTTTCAAAGCTATGAAAAAATATAGTTTACATTATAACACCAGTTAGTTAAAACTGGGTTCTTTAAGTTAAATGAACAAACCTGTCTCTATCTAGGTACTGTGGTTGAACTGGTCATTTCTTCCTTTGGGGTGAGATTGGGTACTGTGATTGAATTAGTCATTTCTTTCTTTGGAGTGAAGATTGGGTACTTTGGTTGAATTGGTTATTTTTTCCTTTGGAGTGAAGATTGTGTACTTTGGTTGAATTGGTCATTTCTTTCTTTGGAGTGAAGATTAGGTATTGTGGTTGAATTGGTCATTTCTTTCTTTGGAGTGAAGATTGGATACTTTGGGTAAATTGGTCATTTTTCACTTTGGAGTGAAGATTAGGTACTGTGGTTGAATTGGTCATTTTTCACTTTGGAGTGAAGATTAGGTACTGTGGTTGAATTGGTCATTTTTTCCTTTGGAGTGAACATTAGGTGCTTTGGTTGAATTGGTCATTTCTTTGGAGTTAAGATTGGGTACTTTGGTTGAATTGGTCATTTCTTCCTTTGGAGTGAAGATTAGGTACAGTGGTTGAATTGGTCATTTCTTTCTTTGGGGTGAAGGTTTAATAGTACTTTATGAAGAAATGGAGAGCAGAAAAAAACTAAAATTCTACTTCTAACTATGAGAAAGATGAAAGAAAAATACTGATGGAAAATGTTTTCCATATTTATGAAGGAATCGTTATCATAAGTCGCAGCGGAATTTCTGCCTTACAGCATTTTGAAAGCACTCTAGCTAATTGCGAAAAACGAATATTAACGTACTACAAACCGTGTAATGCATTACATATCGGCAAAGAAGACACTACTACAGGGGTTACAAGCTTCTAACAATTATCTGCTGCTTTTAGTCCATGAACAGTAATAACAAATTAAGTTCTCCTAAAAATAATTAGCATATGCTCTGCTTAAGTATCCGTAGAAACAGGTTAGTGTAAAAAAATAAAGTAACTTCTAAAATGTTCTTATATTTAAACAACTTTTTTGTGTGTGTATAAAATATAGGGATTTCGTTTTTGTTTAAGATTTCCTTGAGCTGAAGCTCTACTTAACTTCACTAAAATAGCTAATTTATTCATAGTTGCATTAACTACATTAAACTTCATAAGCGATCGATATACAAATGCTATCAGAATATATGGACAATGTATTCAATTACAATATCAAAAAAAGAAAATATATGCATATGTATGTTTTTCTCGAGGTGAAATTCTTCGTTCAGAATTGCCTTAATTAGTTTCGATGTACACTAATAAAAATGCTTAAAGTTACTACTTGAATATTCTGTATACAATAACACACATTTTATTTTGCAAATATACTAACACTTGGACTGTCAGTTTCAAGTAGTGTTAATCTGGTATACATTAGGTTAAATAAATAAAAACTCACGAAGAAAATAAATTTTAGAAAATCTATCAATGAAGTTTTTAATACTCCATTCAGAACGTTGTTATCCTATACAGAAACGTTAAAACTCTATACACGAGCGTTTATGCAAACTAGCGCATGTGTTTTATTAACTCGTTTGATTGGTTGTTACAACAGCTTCTTCTTTTCTTTCTCGCGCTTAATCCGTAAGTTACCATTGTCAAAAAGTAATATTAAAAACGTAAAGTCGCAAACGCACTATAAATCTGACAACCACTCATTGCTCTTTTGTTTCTTGGAAAGGAAAAAAAATAGAACTTCATTCAAGTAACACAGAATGAATTAAAACATACGCACGCACGCGATTATTGTTGTGTATAGCCCACTTGTGTCTCAGCATACACTTTACATGTGGTCATGGAACGTGTTCGGATCATTCCCCAACCGTAGCGTCAGGATCGGGATAGAAAGACAATCAAAACACACAGCCTTTTTTTTATTATAAAATCCTATTTTCACTTATGTATTAAGTACGTTGTAATTGTGTTCAGTCACAGTGACATGGTAACAGTCTGAAAGGATCTGAGGCAAATGTTTTCTGAGCTCTCTCCCTCTGTCTTTCTACAAGCCTTTCTCCCTCAATCAGATGTGTACAATAATTTGTTTCATTCTATTCTCTGTTACCGGCCCCTCCTGTTATCATTATTTTAAACTTACCTTGCACGCCTTCTCAAAAGCAAAGAGCAGTTAGGGTCACTCGTCCGTTGGGGTGAAAGAACCATATTTTCATGCGTTTGCTTTATAGGCATGTAATATAAAACATAAAATGTTAATTTTTGAAAAATATTTCTTACATTTTTGAAACCACTTTAAATGGATAGAGGTGAGGGAGGAGAAGTAATAATAGTAGTTGAGTAAGATTAGTTGTAGTAGTGCAACGATAAAACTAGTATTAGGAATTAGACAAAAAAGTATTAGGAAAGTTATATATGTACTAGAACAAAAAGATAAGTTGTTTTAATTTTTTATAATCCCTAAATATTTATTGTCTTTTTTAATCCTTAGGTTGTATAAACTTCAAGACTTTAAAAATGGTAAAATTCTCTGTGAAAATTCAATACGGAGAAAAAAATCTCCATGTAGAGCGACAAGCTATCTGATCGATCTGTCTTATTGATAAACCAAAACTCTAATCAGGCCATCCAATATCCTTACTTTTCTTTTTGTTGTTGTTGTTGGGTTTTTTTTCTTGTTTCTGATAATAATAAAAAAACGTGCATTTATGACCTGCGCAGATAATCTGTCTGCTGTGTTTCAGAGCAACGATTTTTTAATGTTCAAATGGATTTTCCCTATCCATAAATACTGCGGCTTATCTTAACGTATGTTGATTATCCTTTAAGGATCCATTATTTAATCAAAACCTATAAAAATAATTATTTTCTCAGTATGTCTACAATTCTGAATTATTATTATTATTTACTTTCACGTGTATTTGCTGATCAGAATGTTGTTATTGATGTTTATAGTTATCACACAGAGTCTCTCTACTCTTCTCCTCCATAGTTAAAGGTGTGAGTGGAAGTGTTTTTTTTTAAGATTTAACAGTGAACCGAAAATTTTGGGATAACTTAAAACAGAATCTAGAAGCCGTTTATTGTAATTGTTAATTTTGTGCCGAAAACAATACAACCAACACCCCTGTGTGTGAATAAAGATTTCGTTTCTTTACCTAACGCTTGGATTAACGAGATTCCCACTGTCCCTATCTAATATCTAGCGAAACCACAGCCAAGGGAACGGGCTTGGAAAAATCAGCAGTGGTTAGCGTATCGGCCTGTGGATCTACGGGTTCAACGTTTGCTCTGTATTTTGGGACCGTTGGTGTGTTATAAGGGTAACGATCAAATCCCACTATTCGGTCAGACAATAGTAGTCCAAGAATTGGCGGTGGCTGCTGTTGATTTTCTCCCTTCCTTCTAGTCTATCAGCTGAAAATAAAGTACGACTATCACAGATAGCCACTGAGTAATCTTGCACAAATCTGCGAAAACAAAAACTTATTTTCCGAAGCTGACAAGAACATTAGTGATATAACAGTGAAGTTGACAGATATTTTAAGCATGCCCCCAAAAAGCGCTCGGGTTATAGGATTTTTATCATTTTATATCAAGGTTTCTTAAACCTACATGTTTTTCTCACATCATCAATGGACAGCTATACGAGAGTATTCTATAGAGTTTATTCATTGACCTAGTGGTTTCCTGGGTTCGAATCCTTGTTACCAAATATTAGTGCAAAATTTCTTAACTAATATAAAATATCCGAGTGGCCACCCCCAAATCTCGATGGATTTAAGATCAGAAAAAAATAGTCGATGTTTTCAAACAAAGATGTCTACTCATCTCCCTTTTAACGAAGATTCTATTATAATCGCGTGCAAAGCTTTCATGTTATATGATAATATACTAACTAATAAGGTCATTCTTTTGGTTTTAATGTTGTTATTATAATTTTTAGTACAGGCTAATAATTTATTTTTGTCCTTTATATCTAAATAAAAACAGTACAGGAAATTACACGTGCATATGACTGTAATAAATATAGATTTTAACCTTAACGTATACATTCTCAACGGATTTTATCCATTTTTTGTATGTGCTTGTGATTTAAATGTTTTCATGGCGGACCTTACATCGACACATTTTGCAAGTGATCAGTTATATTATTTGTTGAATTATACAGATGAGCACGTGACTGACGAATTAAGTTCCTGAACATGAGGCAAATTACAAGTCACGAAGCAGCTTGATTAAAAAAAATCGTCAACTAACGGATATCAATAATAAACTTGAAGTCAAATTTATCATTCGATTCACTACTTGTCATTGAGTTATGTTTTAAACAATTCCACCCACCATCAGTTACCCTGTACGAAGAGAAATCAGGGGAAAAAACGAGACACGGCTTCTTATGGTTTTAATGGATTGTATACTATATGTACAGTTTTTACTTGAAGAACGTGTAACACTGATGTTACTGATTTATTCTTCTAAAATATTCAGCAGAAAAGCTGATTAAGATGCTAAAATAAATGTTACTATCTTAAACAGATTATGTACTGAATTATTCAGTAGAATAAATCAGCAACATCAGTGTTACATATTATTCAAACCCGATTTTTAGCCGCGGGATAGTGGCTCATAGAATAGCTCTGAGTTGTTATTGTTGTTGTTGTTGTTTTGCTATTTTTGTTTTTCAAGTACAAACTTTTAGCTCATAGCTCCGTCATCTCTTGACCGATTTGAGACCTAATTACAGTTTTGGACTCAGGAGGTCAAACACCTTCGATTGATATATTTGACCATGCCAAGATCTCATAGATTAATTTACTCTACTCCTGCCTAAAAGAATTTCAATTTGACGGTAAACTGGTAGAGATCCTGATGAGTAATAAAATCGAATCGGGTATACGCGCGACCCACGCTTGCTATTGCTAGCGCACAAAAATATAGCTAATAAAAAGGAGGAAAAAAAGGTCTCATAGCTTAATTTACTTTAACCCTGCCTAAAAGAATTTCAAGTGCCGCGGCTATTGAGGATTCCCTATTGTTAGTGTTTTAATCGCTTTGTCTGCTGAATAGTTTAGAAGAACAAATCACTAGCATGAATGTTACATATTCTTCAAATTCTATTTTTATTATCTTAATTCGTTTCTCTGTTTAATACCTTAGAAGAATAAACCAACAGTATCAGTGTTACATATTCTTCAAATCCTATATTAACATAGATTCACTATGGCGAGCAATAAAGAACCATAAACATCATACATGTATAAAGTAAATATAGTTTATATTTGGGAAAACCCCGGAAGGGACATCTTATTAAATGAATGTATTTGACACAAGAAGACCTTTACTCATGCAGTTGGAAGGGAACAGAATCATGCGACGTGTACTGAACGATTCCTTTTGTTCTCTTCTTTCCATACAATGTCGAAGATAACAGAGCCATCTAAACCAGGAGGTCACGCATCCGAAAATGTAATAGACTTCTAGATCTGACCAATTTTCTATATATTTTTGCTTCTTTTTTTTAACAGTCACAGTGACATTCATCACGATTGTCAATCTAGTGACACTGGCCTTCTTGTTTCGGTTCCAGTTGACTTTCTATTATTTATTTATGGCTATTTCATTACGATCGATGCCAGGAAACTTCAAGTCACAAAAAAAAAAAATATACTGTACTTAAACTGGCTTTACCAGGAGAGGAAGCTTTAACAAGGGACTGTTTATCATTGTATTAACCCCTGTTTCATACTGGTTAATTATTAACATGATAAAGCAAAATTATAATTACTTCTGTTGCATATATTATACAAGAGAAATATATCTAACCTGTTATTATCAAATGTATGTAAAACTCAAACAAGTATTCGTACTTCTGCAGAAATTGTATGTGATAATAATACATACAAGTGTATTATTTTTCTATTGGCGTTGTATGTATGATATAAAAACCGTAGACGCTATATAGCCTTTAGCTTTTGTTTGTGAATCTAAGATTTATTAACTACAAAAACCGAAGTTACAAATAAATAAACCGAGTGATTTAAGAGCAATATATATAGGTATATAATTTCATGCTACAAAGAAACTGAGGAAAGGGCAAATATCCACTTTTTATTAATTTTAACAAAATATAATCATTTTACATACTTCAACTAACGTCAAAACTGCTTGTGTATTATGTCTTGAACCAATAACAATAACACATGAACTAAATATAATTAGAATTGAACCTGAATTTTTGTAAGTCATACTAGAATAAAGTCAGTAAGGCTTAACTTTTTCCTACAATTACTTACCTAAAGGAAACTTTCTATCACTTCCTCTGCTATTACAGAGTGTTTAGAATGTCGTATCCACCTTTGTTTAGCGAAGTTTTAATCCCTCTTGCTAGGAGTGTGCACGCTCTTCTGAACCGTACTAATGCATAAATGAAAGTCTTTATCTTAAGGTCTCACCGATTTAGTTAGGATCTGCTGTTACGAATATCGGCTTGAAGCGAGATCGAGATTTATTTACTTTATACGTAATAAACCTTCACATGGAAGGAAAAGTTTTCCAAACCGGCCCAGACAATGAATAACAAAGCTGGCCCTAGATATGGTTCAAACTTTTGTCCAAGCTAACATAGATATCGGTAAGGTTCTACTGTAATCCAAGAAGGACATGTATAGAAGTTTATGAAATAAAAAATACAGAAATATATATATATATTAAACAAAGATTAACATCTGTGAAGATTAAGTGGCTTTGTCTATTTTAGAATTTTCGCGTAAAGCCACACAAAGAGCTATGTGCGCATGTCCGTCCCTAAGTATGAACTGAAAAGCAAGAGAAAAAGCAGCTAGCTAGTCAACAGTACTCACCACTAACTCTTGGACTACTCTTATCTGACCGTAAATAGGATTTGACCATCTCTTATAATGCTCCCACAGCCCAAAGTGTGTAGCACGTATTTTTTATTTGTTTTTGTTTTACAGCAGTGAGACGCGAACCATGAATCCTGTACGCCTGGCCCAGGTTCAATAGAATAATGGTTATAACAAATTTTGAATTCAAGAATTTTATTGCCACTTCATCTTTTTTCGAAGTCATTTGTACCATTTTGAACGATTTTCGGATAAAGAAAACGGCCTTTATATTCACTCTAAATGGCATTTGTCCGTTATTTTCAGAAAAAGTTATTAAAAAAAGATATAAAATTTACACACTTCAGAACCTACAAAATCCTATACCTCAGGATACACATGGAATGTTTCAAAGTGAAAGAAAGAAGTACATATTCGCAAAATAAGTTCGGTTGTGCACGTGCTTTGCATGTTAATCAACTTTCCTTTTCTGGTATTCTCGAACCATATCCTTCAGACACATGAAAAGGCACATTGATATTCTATTTTATTTCTATTCCACAAACGCAAGTAGGCGTAAGTAGAACACTACTAGTTTGTGGGGAATACTTTTATTTAGTTTTTTGTTTGTTTATTTGTTTCAGGTCGTCGTTTGCATAGACTGTTTGAAGGAGGTTTATATTTTTCTTGCATTTCATACTCTTTTTTATTTTTTCTAAATAACAACAAACTTCTAATTGCATTTTAAATAAAAACTTCAATGAAAAAATAGTGCAATCCTAAGAATACTAATTCATCAATGTTTTTATGATTGACGTTTTCCAGTACGATAAAAAATATAACGAAATCAATGTATAAATAACATTCAAAGAAGTGTTAATACTTAAACTTTACAGTGTTAAACTTCAAAAGCTGGCGAAGCATTGGAACCAATAGGCCTAATAGTCATGATAAAAAAATCACAGTAGACTGCGCATGTTGATTTTTTCTCATTCTTCTTAGTTTGTTACATATTTCAAATCAAATGGGTATAAAAAAATACCATCTTAAATCTATCTTTTGTCTATTTCATCTCGTTGCCCAGGGAGTCTTTCATACAATACCAGAACTAGTCCGACATAAGGTTATACAAAAAAATTATCCAAAATGCTATTTTATGTGCAATACGAAATATTTATCACAAATATTAGACCCATTTCGTCCGTTGCTTAGCCAGCTTTTGACATTTAACATCTTAGTTTTAAAGCTCTGCATATAAAATAGTTCTAGATAAGCTTTTATCTGCCCTCGTATCGAGCTAAACTAACGAGTTCTGCTATTGAACGGAAGCCTTCCTGGTCAACAAAGTGTGGCGGAAAAAATAAAGATAGATTTAAAATGCTGTTTTTAACACCTCTTATTTCCATTCCTTAATTGACTAACTAAGACAAAATGTGGGGAAGGGGTATATGCAGTCTAGTGTAATTTTTATCATTAATATTCGAACTTGAAAGCTCCTGAGTAAAGAAATGATTGAAAACATCAGTCCTGGAGTGTGCTGATGAAATAAGTTTACATGCGTTCCTCCAGAAACTGACGACAAAGTTAAAAAAGTTTCCAAACTGCATACATTGATAAACTCGATTTGGTATACTCTTCAGATATACAAGCATACTATACTCTAAGATGTCCATAAATATTACTTGAATCGAGTTAGACTTTCTGACATCATATATGGTTTACGGAAGAGCATGAGAACGAAAACGAAGTTTATTGTAAGTAGCACGTAGCTTGACATGGACTATACTTACCGTAGCGTATACTCAGTTGAATATGTAGCCTATAGTCAAACGAAATTCCTTTAATTGTTCGTAAAGTCTACAACTGATTATAATGTGTATTTAAAAATATTGTAATATTTGTTCTCCTGAAGAAGAATAGTCAACTATTCGAAAGCGCTCGAGTTTTGGGTCTTATTTTAAGTTTATTGCACTTTATATGTGATCCTTTGTGCTAACTCTTTTATCAATATATATATATATTTGATATTAATGTCTATTTAACAATTCTGTGAAATTGTATATGTATAAGTTTGATAGTAATATACATCCACAAGCCTTGGATATGTATAAGTTTGAACGAAATTTGGATAGTTAATAACTACTTTTGTATTATCCATAACTCTATGGCTAGCTATTGATATTTTTCGTTATAAGAAACAGAACTGGAAAATCACAAATAGAAATATTAAAACGGATTTTACGTACTTTCAGCCATATTTGAAAATCTTATCACTGTGTAAGGTTAGCCCAGAATATGTAGGACCATATAATTGTTTTGTGATTTGAAATATTATTGAGTTTACAGCCAAAAATACCTTTAACATCGCGGGGTATCCACCTGATAAAATAGTACATTCTAATCTTATATTAATTCACGTTGTGTGTGTTTGTTCGTAGATTCATCTAACAGTTTTAAAGCTAGCAGGACCAAATTTGGTATTCGGACTCGGGGTGGCCCCAGAAGGTGTCTTTATCTATATCGCGTAGTCTCCCTGCCTAGAAAGGGTAAAACGCGCCCGGAAGGAACAGCCAAGCAAGATTGAGTCTAGGAGTACATTTTTAGGGTTGCTAAACCTTAATCTAGAATTGAATTTTGTGTTCCTGTCTCCGCCCCCAGGGACACCATTTTTGAAACCGTGTTTTTACACTCACTCACAAGCTGACGGGATTAAACACGACACAAGTGCTCAGATACCACGGGAAAGTGTCCTGTCGGGGCTTGCTTTGGGGGTACGTGCCCCACTTGAGGTAACTATAGAAGTAATTGGAGGATTAAGGAGGAGCTTGGGACCATTCCCACACACCAGTTTTTTCTGTAAAAGTAAAAACTAATTTTTAGTGATACATTCGTAAATTTTGGATACAATAAACCTCTATCTACATATTAACTTCCGACCAGAGAAAGTCACACTTAGGTCAAAAATAAAAATAAACCCGGTAATGAGTTAAGCAAATTGAATATACTGTTCCTACATTCCTATTTACAAGATCTATCATAAAATGTCCGCGCTCCACTGTGGGTTTCAGAGGTCCCTCGTGATTCGCAGCTTAAGACAGCGGGAGAAAAAATAAAGAATCAACTTCCAAATGGTTCTAAATTTTGGTCAAATTCAATTAACCTTAAAGCTATATTTATTCTGTTATATACATTTTAGTTGTAAATAAGAAAAACTCTTTGTTTTGAATTTCGCGCAAGCCATTCTTAATTTAGAAATTATAGACTATACACACACATGCCAGCTAGTGAATACTGCCAATGCTTGAGCTGTGCTTTACCCATAAGTAGTGGAATTAACCGTCACATTATAGCCTCCTCACGGCTGAAAAGACGAGCATGCTCGAGAATGGGAATCGAACTCACACTTTCCGATTGCGAGTCGAGTGTCCTAACCACCAGGCGAAGAAAAACTCGAAAAGGTTTTTGTCAAAAATCATTTATGTCAGTAATTTTAAGAACAGTAGTTATACATCATTTGGATTAAATTCAAACCATTAAAGGATTATTTGTTAAAATTAGATCAATTTATGTATACTTTAACATTAGTAACTGTATATCATAAGACTTCTGATAACACTGAAACTGAAATGTTACACAATACTTATGTGTAAAAGGATAGACTCATAACTGACTATGATTCTAGGTAGTGACAAACGGTTCTGCAAATATTCATGATATCACTTTCAAGAGTACTCTAACGGATTATTTGGTTATTTTGTTAAACTTGTTATAAGACACTAGTATTAGGCTTATGGTGCAAATGGCTTACATAAATAATATTCCGACCACTGTTGTGTTTGTTGTGTTGCAGCAGACCTGATGAGCTCTATATTGCGTAAAATGACCCATCATCAATTAATATGGCGAACATAGTGTGTTTGGAATACTGTTATTATACACTCTTCTAATTCCTGGAAATCCCTAAGGAACTATATAAAGAGTGTAGTGTTGATAAATATGATAGGCCTAATAGTAATGTTTTATGACAGTTATAATTAACTATTATCATACTTCACCAGCTTGGAAAGACGTTCATACCATAACAATATTTGAATTTCCGCGCAAAGCCAACTCACAACTCCAAAGTGTGGAGCGCGTTTTTACGGCAGTTAGCCTTGAATCCTCGGATTCACAGTTCGAGCATACTAACTTATAGACCACGCACGGCGCTACTGAATTGGAACTGTAATACTTTTGTAAAAATTCAACATTATATAAATCAAACACTTTTGCAAAATTATAAGTTATTGTTACGACAGCGGAAGCCAAGTGACGCTGGTAACACGTAATGAGTTTCTAGAAGGATCATGAAGGCTCGAGTGTTTGCCAGACGCCCTCTATTTTAATATATAAGCCCGGCAAATAAAGGGAGACAATAATTGCAGATAGGGAAATATAAAGACAGATAATCGAGTCAAGTCGTAATTAAAGTGCGTGAATCGTTGTGAATTATAGCGTGTGTTTAAGTTAAAGTGACTGTGGAAATTAAGTGTATTGCAAAGTTGTATTGAGAAAGAATAAACTAGTTTATTTAAGAAAGGACTTGTATCGCCAGAGACGTAACATTATTATTGTCGAGATTCTGCTCATTAAGTGACATCAGATATTGAGAGTCTAGACGCTAGAAGCATACTTAAAGTAATACTGGGTCAAGCTAAGAACGTTTGCAATAAAAAAAAGGTAGAAGTGCTGGACACTTTGAAAGAAACTTGACCACTAACACAAACTTTTATTATAATCGACAGGCACTTGAACCAGAAAAAAACCTCGGCACAGAGTTAAAAACCTAACCCGTATCTTACCAAATGAACTCACTGACAGTATTTCTGAGACCAATTCACATCCAAAAACAAAATATCTAGTATTCAGTTAATTATATGTCACGAAAAAATAGCCATGGGAGCAGATATGTTGTTAGCACCGAGTGAAATTACCATCTAGTGGCAATAATGTTTTAACATAGATTAATTGGTATCTATGCAACCAAGCAAATTTTTGTAATATGATTATTGGAATGAGACAGTGAGGAGACTGTTTGAAGATTGTTTTTTCGAAATACATAAAGGTAATAACAATAGTAATTATGAAAAAAACATGTTGGCTTCTATACTTTCATGATACGATCAGAAGCACTGTACAGTTCATTACATTCTGGACCAGTTTCAGGACACTATAGTCTTAATGGATTAGTCGCACTAGCTTAATATCAAACAAAATCTGATACTTAGAGTATATCGTAGCAAATGCTAGAATAAAATACATGATAACAATATAATTATTAAAGGTTACTGTTAAAGTTTTTTAAAGTTTGTTGAAATAAATTAATTCTGCTGAAGTTAGAAATCTATAATCTTAAATTTCTTAGCCAATTATCTCTTGACAATCATCAATCGTATAACGGGGAGTTGTAAGACACTTTCTTCAGCATATAAATGTTATAATACTTCTCCAGTGCCACGTGGTCTGCATGTGCATGAGAGAGAGAGATCACGGATTCTCTATAAATAGTCTTCATTATTTCTTAGTTAAAATTTGAACCGAGTATTTTTTAAATATTTCCGAACTAACTGTTACACTGAACCGTTAAATCACCTATAAGACTTTCGCACTCATGCCTTTCTTACGAATGTAAAAAAAATGAAAACAATGCTTAAATAAAGAAAGAAAATAACATAAATTTATAATTGTATTAGAAAGGAATTTAAATTTTGTTTTTTAACACCGATAGAAAAAATTGGTAAATGAAAATAAATCAATTTGAAATTTCATATATGGAATTATTATAGTTAACAAAATTACAGTTAAAAGGGGCAATTGTATAATTTAGCAATCACAATACAGTTCACAAGGATCTAACTAAACAGTTAAAAATTATAATAAAAATAATCCTAGCAATTAGCAGTTTTTCTGCCCTACTATTAGAACGATGAATTATTATAAAAATTGCCTATGTGATATATTATGGATCATGTTTCTCATATTGTAAATCCAATCATTGATATCTACGTTAGCGCATGGATGATAAGAGTAGTAATGCGTTCCTTCAAGTAATAAGGTGAAACTCAATATTGTTTGTTCCACGGAAAATGTCAAGAGTTTCTATTTGTTTCTAGTGAAGACGTGGGGATAGCAAATGTAAGTCTGAACTAAAAGAAACGTGTATTAATGATAGTAAAAAAACATGTAGGATGAAAACAGTTTGATAAATCTTTACCTTTCATTGTGCCAAAAAAACGTCGTTTTCGTGTTTTTTAATCTTAATATAGTAGCACAATGTTCCTGAAAAGGAATTATATAACGTAATCAAACCCTAGCTAGCTTTCGACAGATGGACCTGTCTTCGTCAGGAGTAAAAGAAGAAAGGGTAATTTACACATAAATATTTTTTCTGCTCCATGCTCGTTTATGTGAAACTTTTTTCTACCTTTTATACTGTTTATCTTATTTGCATCCTTCACGAAATACAGGAATTATAGCAAATTATTGGTGTTATATTTGTTCAAGCTTATTAGCGCCATCTGTTGATTCATATATAAACAATCTTAGAACATTTTGCGAAATATATAAAAGAGTAACACAGCACGTGTTTTTTATAACAGCCATAAAAGAAAAGTGTTAAATAATTGTTTTATTAGTGAATATTGCTGTAGTAATTAAATCCTAATAATTTCCAAATAGTTGGAAAACAGTTACTCGATATTATTAATGCGTTTATTTAAAATACAGAACATTGATTATTTCAGACTACCAAACTCATGCAATGTTTCATACACCACTTGAGGGCGGAAGTCATATCAACTACTTGTCACCGTTGTTGTTTTGATCTTCTTTGGATCAAGTTTCGGAACATCATGTCAGATTTTGTGTAAATATCAACAAAAAAAAATCAAAAAGCAACAATAAACGAGGAACACGATTTGAAATTATACATAAAACGAAAAATTAGCTGCAATGGGTTAAAAAACACACAAACACCGTTCATTAAAATATTGAAATAGCAATTTTTTAAATATTTCGATATGCTTAAAAATTTTATGAAGCATTCAAATACATACTGAATATCTTCGTATTTATTGGAAAATTTAATAATTAAAATATTATCAAACTTTCAGAATTGACAGTTTACGAACAACGTTAATAAATTGCCAGAAAATATTACAGGAACCTTCAGGTAACCATAGGTTAAAAAGGTTCCACGAATTGTCGTTCTAGTAATTACTCAAGCATCGCTCCCATTAAAATTGGGCGTTCACCTTCATGGGCATGATAAAGCTGCTAACATATAGTTGAAAGAATAAAGTTGATCAATCTTCAGCGAGGAGAGAAATGTCGAATTAAAAATAAGATAATGAAATAAGTAATTGCTCCAGAGATGAAACAGTGTGTTACACAAACAGTCTTTCACAATGCTTAGTTTGAAGCTTTCATGGATATCACGAAGAGGTTGATGAAATATTCTTAAAAGAACGCAAATTTCCCTGATTTGGCATCCATTTTCTTTTATTTTCATGATGGCATAAGGTTTTATTCCGTTATTGGCCCGGCATGGCCAGGTGGTTAGAGCACTCGACTCGTAATCTGCGGGTTCGAATCCCCGTCCCACCAAACATGCTCGCCATTTCAGCCATGGGGGCGTTATAATGTGACGGTCAATCCCCACTATTCGTTGGTAAAAGAGTTGCCCAAGAGTTGGGTGGGGATGACTAGCTACCTTCCCTCCAGTCTTTCACTGCTAAATTGGGGACGGCTAGTGCAGACAGCCCTCGTGTAGCTTTGCGCGAAATTCCAAAACAAATTTTCCGTTATTTTTCTTTTTTAGGAGAAAAAGCATACCATTTTTAACCATTTGTATTATTGCAATACTGGTGTCATCATTACTGGTACTATTTTTTCAAAGATTCGTAGCTTTTAGACTATATTATAGGTTAAAAACAAGATAAAAGTGTTGTTATATCTTGTGTGACTACTACATGTTTCCATAGCGAAATTTTATTATATAAATTTCATTACTGATTTTATGACACTTGCAATTTGCATAGAAAACAACAATCTAACATTATAGAAACATAATTGTATGATTCACTAACATCCAATACAAAAACCAATAGGACTGGTGAACCATAAATTGAACACAACAGTAAAGTAAAACAAGAAAACACAAGCGAGGCTTGAAACGCAAAAAATATTTATTTAACAAACATATGATGTTATATTTCCAAAGAACTGGTCGGGCTTCTTCTTCTGTGTCGTCTGGCTGCTGAGGTACACATGAGAAATGTCTATAACAATTAAGAACAAGAGAGAATCAAGAGCCAAAACCAAAATATAGGAGTCACAGAACTATGGAAATATTCGACTTAAATATTCTGGCGAAACAAAGAAAGTCAGGTCACGTACTTCAATCAATGTTGCAGCCAGGTATACAGGTTTCTGTATTGCCTTTTGAATAGGCTGCATTCCAAGAAATTTGTACAGAAACATGTACACGCTAGTTAGAAACTTAACAACAACGGTTGTAGTATGTGTCCTTTACGAATATAAAAAATTAGCACGTGTTTATGCCCTTGAGACATCCGGTCAACGAGAATGCCATAACTCCATGTACAAACTGCGTGAAAATTTAAAATACATTACGTGAATATACCTGATTAAAATATATTTTATAATAGTTATTGAATGGTAAAACTCGTGACTATTTCAGTCATTGAAACAGTAACACAAGAATTGCAGTTATGTCTGGCACGTGGTAATAGCTATATTTACCAACGTTATCACGTGATTATTATTACAAAATGCTCACAGCCTATTGGTTATTGTTGCTTTCTTAGCGGAAAGCTACACAATGGGCTGTCTGCACTTTGTCTACTGGGGGAATAGAACCCCGGATTTTAACATTGTAATTACGAAAATTTACCGCTTATTCACCGGGTGGGCCATCCTGTTAGTTGCTGCTTCAAAGTTACTAACTTACGTTAGCATGATTGCAAAACCGTGAAGATTTCTTATTGACATTGAGTATTTGAGTGCATCTTAAAATATTATAATAATAACCAACTTAAGTGTTTCCTCTATAAAAATACTTAAAAGATCAATAAGGCCAAAGAATCCCCTCATATTTTTTTATGAATTAGCTGATTTTTTCCTTTTAACTGGTAGCTAATAAAACATTTGGCACTTAGATTTGTTGATGAATGTTTTGATCAACTACTCAAACTCGAATTAAAGTACGAACAAAATAACATTAATAACGAAGAAGAAATTTCACTCCACGACGCTAGACTTTGAGATCTATTAAGGTGGGAGAATTGTAAAGAAAATATCAATTCTTATGGATCTTAATTATATAAATTCACTACTAATACTTCAGCTTTTGCATGAGATATTTTCATAACAACAGTTTAATTTATTTAATGTAAGTCTACCCTTTTTCAAGTGTCAGTTTAAAAATATATATAAATCCATAATGGTGAGATAAGATTATGAAAAACTCAACAAAAGCTGTATTTCACATCACTATAATCATTACCTTCTTTCATAAAAACAGGAGCACTACTGTGATCATTCCAGATTGTGAACACTTTAGGGTTACTTATGGAGTGATGTATATGATAAAGCGAACTTTTTAAATAAATACTTAACACCAAGTTTTGAATTCTGAATAGCGATTTCAACTCCTTTCGATATCTAGAATCTGAATTACTTACCATTATGGACGAATTTGTATTAGTTTCTATGAAGAAGTAAACCCTTTACCCCATCTAAAATCCCTACACAAAACAAGGTAGTAGCTATACATGTTGCCCAATACAAGATCTGGTTCCTTAGCTCTACAAAACCGTTTTTCTCAGCACTTTTGGTGAGATAGCCGAGGAAAGATCAACGAAGGCCTCGTGCCAGAACATTTACCCTTTTACTATTATGTGCAAAAAAAACACAGTCTAGCCAACCCCTTAAACTATTAAGAAGCGGGTTACTTTGGCAGGATAGTGTTTTATTATTATTTTATTCTTAGATTAATGGATCAAATCCATTATCGCAGTACATTTTTTGCTCTAACTTGATTACCGGAGAAATGTAACACCCCCTTTAAAACTCACCTAATCCCAGCAGCGTCGCTAGGTGCTTAAAAGATTCTTGAGTCAGGCCCATAAGCGTGGTAATTTTTGGCATTTCAGTATAATATCGATCATGGTTTTCTATTTTGATTTTTCAAGGCACCAACTAGGGATTAGAAGCACTATCAAATAAAATCGGGGCACAGGCCCCGTGCCTAGCGACACCTCTGCTTTTTCTTATTTTTCGTTAATTGTAAAAGTGTGATATCATCAAAGCTAATTGACTTGATTTACAGATATGACTTTGCTTAATAAGGAGGGTTAATCGCACTTTATAAGAACAATTTGCACATGATAATTCACTAGAGAGTCACCGCAATTGCCAATCATAGCGCCATGTTTGATACCTGTGTATTTGGTTTGTGGCTGGGATGAATTATCAAAGCCTTTTTCAAAGAGGTATCTGTGTAGCGAAATACAGAGGTGAAAACTACATCTGTTTCAAAGGCGAATATCTGTAACATAGTGAATAGCATCAACAAATTAAGATCAGTACCCTAACATAAATATTGTTGTGACATGGTTCCTTCTTTGTGTGTTCTTTCAAATTAACAATCGAAAATAATTCATTGTCCAGTTCACTGAAATGAAAACAAATTATTGATTTCTTCTTTTAACATTATTACACGTTCGAACAGTGTTGTAATTTATAGGCCTAAGTTTTCAACTACTGTAACTGAACTACAGAACGCAAAAATTTAATTTAATTGCACAAAGTAGTGCGATAGCTAACACAGCTTCACTCTTTAAAATTACTTTTAAAACAATTCCATTTCTATCTAACTTTAACTAACGCTTCACAAAACGTCGTTATATAATCTACTTTGAAATATACCAGAAATTTGTGTCGCATCCTTAAAACTTCCAAATGTTTTGGGCCTATCTTAACTTCCCGAACTTAACGTTTTTGTCGACGACCCGCAACTCTCTCCAGCTAACAAACAACATTAAAAATAAATTGTTTGTTTGTTTGAATTTAAGCACAAAGCGACACAATGGGCTATGTGTGCTCTGCCCACCACGGGTATCTAAACCCGGTTTATAGCGTTGTAACTGCGCAGACATACCGCTGTGCCACTGGGGGGGGGCAGCTAGCTGTGCCCACCACGGGTATCGAAACCCGATTTCTAGTGGGATAAGTCCACAGACATACCATTGTGCAGCTGGAGGGTTAAAAATAAATAGCTTACAAAAATATATAGAATCTCTTAAATAATACCCCACCAAATTGATGGAGACTTTCCTACATGGCACAGAGAATGTAAATAAAGTTTCTCGTCGAGCTTAATGGTTGCCGTAGGTTTTTCATATAATAAAAAATTTAAATTTCACCAAGAGCCCATTCTACTCTAATTACTAATAGAAGACATACTGATACCAATTATGCGAAATGAAATTCCTGTACATTAAGAAGATACTACTTCATGTGAAAATTGTAAAATTATGCTTCTAATTCAACATTGGGATTTCTACACACCATGGAGAATCAAATCGGTTTTCGTGTTGTCCTCTTTTTTCGACACACATACTGTTACCTAACTACCTACCCATAGTCTGTTTAACGATTTTCTTATAAGCTGATGTCCACCTACAGTGGAGGGTATGTGGAAATTTTATCATGACAATGGTGTAAGATTGACCTTGCGGTTTTTCATAGAAGCTTGTCACAATATAAATTGCGATATCGAGCAATAGTACGTAGTCATGGCCATCATATTAAGCACAATCAACGATGAAAAAAGTAGTTCCAACGGCAACATTGTACTTATAATGTCATTCTTATCAAAAATACTTAGCTCTCTGGATTTTTTTTCTGGATTGAGTCATTACCATGTTGTAATAAATTTCATGTCTCGGAAAAAAATTTAATCTGTGTTATTTTTGTGTTATTTTGTTTTTTGTCGGCTTTTTGTTTTCTAGAATTCATCAATTAAATAAGTTTGTTGGGTTTTGTTTTCTTGTTAGTATCAGCGCAACTCTAAGTTGTAAGTAATAAAGTTTAATGCAAAATTATTAGTTATCATTATCTTGGTTATTTAATGTTTATATTTTGACAAAGATTATTTGGATAAATCATGACTTTCATTGGAGCTCTCCTGTGAACAATAGTTTCTTCTCGCGCCATCTTTCGATAAATACTGTAGCTAACAATTCACTATATTTTCAGTTTTAGTTATTTTATAAATAATGAAGATATGGTTGCCTGAATCCCTGTGTTATTAATATTATCTACATTCGTACAGAGTGTTGCGTATTAGAATTTCAAATGGTCTGAAACCGAGCTAAATGATACTTTAAATTTGGTAGTTAAATTGTAATTTGGATTTAGTAGTTAAATTAAAGCCGATATATATTAGTGAATTTGTGATATTTTCCAACAAGATTGATACACACAGTTTTCTTTTTTAA
>NW_013667561.1:174644-188406 GCF_000517525.1 Limulus polyphemus
ATCGTCTACAACTTTGGAGAATAGGCGGGAATTTCGCAATACATATTTAACATTATAAGCTACGCATGTCTTAAAATATAAACTTAATCTAAACAACGTTGATATTAAAAATAAATATATATAATAACAAATTCGTTACACAGAGTTTTATCCATTGTAAGCTTTATTAGCAGAAATGTTTGCAACATTTGCAACTCCGTAGGAATATATCTAAATTCATATTTTCGAAATATATATAAGTGATGGCCTGGAGCGATAATCATTTCAAACCAACAGTTCTTTCATTCTTCTTCTTTTTCCTAAAATCTTACGTAACAATATAGTAAAATAACCTGTGTAATATCATGACAATTACTTTTTGTTTATTCAAAATAAAACACATAGTTCTTTCGTTATGCATATGTCTCTCAAACATATTTCTGCTTTAATATACCGACTGGAACAGCATGAATGTATGGAAAGGAGATAAACGTGATAATGATCTGAAAATATGATAATGTTTTGTGAAAATTGCCAGCAGAGTTTGTTTGTTGAATTTCGCGCAAAGCAACCTGAGGGCTATCAGCGCTAGCCAGCATAATTTTAAAGTGATAGACTAGATGAAAGGCAATTAGTCAACACTAGCTTCCGCCAACTCTTGGGCTACTATTGTCAAACCGAATAGTGGGATTTGATCCTTACTCTTATATCACACCCACGTCCCAATAATGTGGGGCAGGATTTTTTTTGCGGGTCCACAAACCGGCAGTTTAACTCCTGGGTCGCGCTCAGACTTTTAAAAGATAGAAGGATTTCAATGTTACATATGGGTTTTGGAAGGAAACTGATATAACACTGTTTATATCCATTATAATTTGAATGCTTTGTGTTTACTGTTAATAAATATGTTCATTCTGTGAATATTGCGTCTGAGGGTAGTTCAAATCGCATAATATCTTAATTTTCTACCAGCTCTAGTTTAGGTATTACTAATCTTGATATGTCGTTAATAACAATTAAAATGTACAAGCATATGTGAGGTTATATCTTTATATAACAATACTGTCATTACCCTACTTTCTTTAAAATTGTTTATTTGTTACGTTACTATTTTAAAAGTAACTATGTCATTTCTACCATATGATATTTTATCAATTTAACTATTTTTTCAAAGAACAAAAACCTATAAATTAATCATATAGAAGATAACATGTTTAAACAAAAACTGTTACATCAGCATTTCTTCTTTTTCTAGAAAATCCGTATTGTTTTCGCCAAAACCATTATTCTAGGAATGTCAACTGACTGTTTGCAGAATTAAGCTTTATCTGTGAAATTTATTGTTTTCAGGCACTGGTGTGAATCGGGCATGTGACCAACATGTGATTGTAATATTATTCCGGCTTCAAACAACTAGTTCAAGAGTCCGATAAGGTAGCCTTGAATAGAGGGCGTACCAGTATATCAGGTTTAAAAACCGTCGACTTTTCAGGCAGGTATAACATGAACAGTACACAAAACAGTTTTGGTGAGTGATATTGGTAAACACAGGAAGTCAATAAATTAATATGTTTTGAATGCCTCTTAACTAATTATAGTTCACTATAACGTTGGAAGTGTATCTTCCAAAAAGTGCTGCAAAACTGATAGGTTGTTGTTGTAAAAAAGCAAGAAATTAACCTGAGTTAATAAGTACAAGTTATTGGCCACATCTGACAAGCTGTTTGCAAGTCCGGCGCCATCATTTTATAGGTTGGGTGGGGGTTGAAGTAGGCCAGACAAATTGCTGTGGGACTTTACCGTCACAAAATGTGTAAATCACCAGCGTATTGGACATGCTGGTTGGGATGGCTATAGCCCCCACTTTAGCGCCGCCTCTGGTTGCTTTTATTTCAGTTTGTAATTTCAATTTATTTTTAAAAGTCCATGGGGAAAACACTTGCGTTACTAGCATCTGGACAGACAAGCTGTGCGCGTTTTAGCAAGAAATTTAAACTTCTAAATTACTTACAGCTGTTATATGTTTTGGTTCTTAAAATTTCATATTTCCGAGATAGATATAAGCCTTTTATTATTGGTGGTAGATAAAATATTTTCAGCCTGAATATTTTGTTCCAGTAATCGGTATAATTTCAGGACGAGTTCGTAAATACCCAAGCGACTTCCTTTACCTCGTGAATTTTAAGGAATTGTTCGTTTACAATTTAAAAAATAGCAATTATTGTAAAGAATAACTATAGGACTATTAGATATTTATAATTTGGTAAAAAGTATGTCGGTTCTTTGTTTATTTGTTTTTTATTACCGTTGCGATCTTAATCCTAACAAGTTAGGGGTCTGGCCGGTAATATTCTCTATTGTATGCGAGGAATTTTTCAAGGAAGTAGCTGGCCAGTCGGCAACCCTAAATATTGTACAGATGTGGTAGGTTTATATCACAAATTATATTATCTTATGTGAAAATTTATGGCTAACTTTGATATTACCTCTTTCTTTACTACAGATATACACCAAAATGATACCATTGATATTTTCATATCTGAACTTTACACCTAATAATATTCTATAGATATCAAGGTAACTGTTACGTCTCTGGTCGTTTGTTAATTTCCCGTAGAAATTCTTTCCGAGAAACTTCAGCGATACAAGTCCTTTCTTAAATAAAACTAGTTTATTCTTTCTCAATAAGCCCCCCAGTGGCACAACGGTATGTCTGCGGACTTACAACGCTAGAAACCGGGTTTCGATACCCGTGGTGGGCAGAGCACAGATAGCCCTTGTGTAGCTTTGTGCATAATTAAACAAACAAACAAACTTTCTCAATACAACTTTGCAATACACAGAATTTCCACGGTCACTTTAACTTAAACACACGCTATAATTCACAACGGTTCACGACTTGACTTATGGTCACTACCACTCACTTGACTTAATTATCTGTCTCTCTATCTGCAATTATATCTCCGCTTTATTTGCCAGGCTTATATATAAAAAATAGAGGGCGTCTGGCAAACACTAGAGTTGCAAGGAACAGTCATGATCCTTCTAGAAACTCCAGCGCGCATGCTTCCAGCGTCACGTGACTTCAGCTGTCATAACATAACGTTAGAACATAGGCTGTTGTGATACCACTTCGTAATCTATGTTTTCAGAAGTTTTAGTGAGATACTTTAAAAAACAAAGTTAAAGACCGATCAGTATTAGAAATTATGTGCGCGATGACCTGGCTACCTGTGAATTTGATATTTTCTAATCAGAATACCACACTGATATATTCTCAATGCTATTATATTCACCAACAACTTAGTATTAAATTTTATACAAAAACAAGCACCGCTTCAATTCCCATTGCAAGAACTATCGCATTCTGCCCTATATTTATTATACATTAAGCTTAAAAGTCAGGGCTTGGACCTACTCAAAGTTATTAAGAAAAGTGGGATGTACTGTATCGACAAAACTTTATAATTCACACATGAGAAATAAAAGTCTATTTTCCGAAACCTCGAGTTTCTTGTTTAGCTATTTACTTTATTTTTTACGTGTTTTCTTAGTTTCGTGAAAGCAGCGACATATTTCAGCTACGTGGCTGTTATACATTGCAAGTGGTACAACGAGTTTTACATCTACATTCATAATTCCTAGAGTTAAAACCACACAACTATCTTCTCTGTGAAGATTTAATACAAACGTAAATCCAATTTGACGCCAAGTTATTTTTAAAATTGTTGTCAGATTTCATCTATTTTAAAGGTTGAATTATATGCAATATTTTAAATTACTTGTGCATTTTGCTAGTGCAATGACTTGCTTCTTACCTCAAAGCAATGGTTTGAGAATGATCTGACGTGTTCCTCTCTAACCAGATCGAGAATATTAAACACAAAAATAAAACATCTGATATGATAGTACAATATACATTACAATTGTAAAAAAATATGCCTGCAAGGCTATGACTCATGAAATCAGGTTAAACTTGTATAATTAGAGTTTAGAGTAAAAATGATGCATATTATAAAGCAGCGCGTCATACTTGGTACGTGGTTTCTTGTAGCCTGAATTGTGAAAAGTTTATTTATGCACACAAACACAACAACAAAAATCGTATTTTTTTCTTTATAGGTTTCATTTCAAACTAAGTATTTTTCCTATACCCTTACTTTGCAATATTAAGAATCTGAAAATCTTCAAGCCCTCCCTATAAACTATATTCAGTGCTAATTTGACATTTTGACAAATTTAAGCAAGACTTATAAACGTGTACTGTTTTTTTTTTATATATTTAGTTTTTGTAAATACTTTTTCAATTCAATGTTTTCAGTAAAATTTCAAGATGAAAGGTTCCACGACACAGGGAAAATTTTTTATGATGGGATAGCTTGACTAGATTCTGGAAGTTGTTTCTTCTATACCTAGGCTTCTAAAGAAAGTGTATGCTCACCATTTGTATTGAGTTTTTATATTTGTACACATATATATGTAAAAATATAGTGCATACTGATTTACTTGAAACCGTTTTATTTGCTAATTTACAGAACAAGAAAACATTATTACTTATAAAAGTTTGTAAAATTTTTTATTGTACAGCTGTAAGTGATGATTTTACATCTATAATGCATCCAAAACCCCAGACATTTTTCCTACATAAAATATTTGTGGTACATCAGTTTATAAAAATAGGGGAATAAATTTTATAACTTTTAAATTGCAAGCAAAAATATATAAAATTTTGATCTTGTATTCATACACCTGAACTCCAGAAAAAATTTACTATATAAAAATTTGTTAGAAGTCAATGTATACCAGAAAAAAAAGTTACCATTTAACAACTGTATGTTATACAACACACAATTACTTCAAAAAGTAATATATCTTGACACTTTTGTACTGCTTTTTTTAAAAAAAAGACAAGATTATAACTTAAATATATGAAAATGAGCATTTAAAAATACTGATATATTCTTTTATATATATATGTGTGTGTTTAGATATATACTTTACATTTCAACAAAGCATGTATAACTAATAGATTAAACCTTTAATTAATGTATTTAGATATATAGTTTACATTCAACAAGGCATGTATAACTAATAGATTAAACACATAATAAACTTTGGTACATGGAATGATAGTCAAAAATATCTGCAAGGCATCATCATGTGGTACACAGTTCTAACTTCATAATTCACAGTTTTAACATTCAAACATTAAAATGCACACATCTGCACAAGCACGATTAACTACTCTATACGAAGTCCAAAGGTTAAGTTACAAATTTATGCTTTCCTGGAGGATACAGATGTTTTGGAAGTTCTGTTGGAATGTCATGACCTTCAAGTTTGATATTAATCAAGTGCATGGCTAGTGCAAATTCATCTGAATCCAACATTCCATCCTTGTCTATATCAGAAAGCTTCCAGATCTTCCCTAGCACAGAATTGGGAAGCTTAGATTTTACCATTTCTGCTTTAGCACTTGCTCCAGATATCTTTCCATCTACTGGGTTCAAATTATCAAAAACTTCATCATACTTAAACCTTTCTCTTGAAACAATCCAGTCTTGTTGCAGAGAACCAGCATCAGCTCCTTCTCCACGACCATAACCAAATGGGCTCTGCTCTGCAACTCCTTCAAATGCACCCCCAACAACATCATAATTTTTGGAGCTTTCAGTTTGCTCATGAGGAATCATACCCATTAGCTGAGAGATATCTTCAGCTAGCATCTTTTCAACCATTTCTAGAAGTTTAGGCTTAATATGGTGAAACTTAGTAAAATCTTGTTCATTTAATTTCTCCTGCATATATTTTAGGTCTGGGAAGTCACCTGGAGGAATTTGTTGCTCTCGTTGGATCTCTGCATACACATTACCCAGGTTCTTGATAAGCTCCTTCTTTTTGCTGTCCTTCCCAAAGACAGATGGCATGTCTCTGCGGAGGATGCTGATGATGTAAGCATGCACCTGTACAAGGAGAGAAACTGTTAATTCTTTTTAGCAAAAACAACAATCACAAGAAATAAAAAACAATGTAGAAGTATCTATGTGCACATGATCTCTAGCATAAGTAATATTTCCAATGTAACACTTTACAAGAATGCGAAAGGATAATTAGTGGTACTAGTCCCTTAGAGATATAATGTTACAGTGTATCCCAGTAGTTTCCAAACTGTGTATTGTGGCAAGTTTCTAGGGGTGTCACAAGATTTTCACCAAATAAAGAATAATTAAGAACATAAAAAAAAACTACAAAAAAATTGCATGTGGTAGCATGGGTGTTGTGCAATTCAAGTAGGTTAGGGTTTCATCAGTGAAATAAAAGTTTGGAAACCACTGATTTATTCAAACAAAGACCATACCATCTTCTGACACAGTGATATATGAACAGGACCCAGGACAGCACTAGAACTAGATACTGTGTATCATGAATAGAACCCAACTTCAGCACTAGCCATTGATACAGTCATAGATACAGAATCCTATGATAAAACATTAGCATACTCTCTGATCCAGTGATGTATGGATAAAACCAATATCAGTACTACCTTATCATATAATGATACACAGACAAAACCCTTGCTAGGCAATTAATATGATTATATTGACTAGTGTCCTATAAAATAATTGACAAATCAAAATTAATATTTTTAATTATTTCAAGGTTGTTCAGCTTAACTGATTAGTGTCACAACTCACAGAAATAATCAATTAATTGAAATTAGGGTTTCTGATTGTTAGTACTTTTGATTATTCCAACTATCCAAGTAATTGAAATGTTTACTATTACTTCTTCCATTGGTAGAACTGCACATGAAAGTGTGCATTGTATACTGTTTGTACACAATTCATATATGTGAAGATGTGGCATTGTAACTGTTGGTGAGATGACTAGCCACAGTGATTCTTGTTATTTGCAGAATTGCCTCTAAATAATAGTGTAGCTTTAACTTAACATACTTCTTACAAGCTACAAACATAACCAGTGTTTTTATAAGGTATAGTTGCTTTAATAATAAAAAAGTTACAGGAAGTTAATATTCATTATTCTTTGTTCATCAAAAATATGTTGATTGCTGAATAACTTGTTCATTTAACTGTGTTTGTCAGAAATGACTAGACATGAACTAGTAACAGCCTAACAGTATGTAACACCATTAAGTTGTTAACCTATTTACATGAACAGGACTTCTGTTTAATTATGGCTAGCTCTGCTAGATAGGAAACACTAAAAAGGGAAAAAAAAGTCTGGCTGTTGTTATGTGCCACATAAACACTGCTTAAAAGTATAAGCTTCTCAGAATGCATGTGTGCTTCTAAATTTTCTTTCAACCTGTACTGTAAAATGTAAACATGTTAATCATTTTAATATATTCTTTCTAAATGTTTGTCTATATCAACAACAACTTCATTAAAATCTGTTTTTTTTTTTACTTATAAAGTTGTTAATTATTTGTTAAGTTTTCACATTGGTAATGCAATTAGGAAAAATGACAAAATATTTGTAATTAAAATTGTTTTCATATCACTATGATTTTAATACATCTTATAATACTTCAATTCCACCTTATGAATTATTTTACTCCCTGCATAGAGGTCATCTAGTATCATCATAAGTTTTCTTGCCAATCAATAAACGTTGTACTGTGTTTGTTTTCTAAGATAGGCACAAATTTGTTTTCACTGAATTATATATACTATCTATCGCATATTATGAAAGAACATTTACTATTTTTATCACATTCAATCTAAGGGCAATTATTTTTAACAAAGAATTAGCTTATCTAGATTTAGTAGTCTTGTGAACACTTATATGAAGAATTGTATTAATCATATTGTTATGACAGCGGAAGTCACGCGATGCTGGGAGCATGCGTGCTGGAGTTTCTAGAAGGATCATGACTTATCGAGGAACCCCGCGAATGTCCCAGTGTTCGCCAGGCACCCCTCTTTTTTAGTATATAAGCCCGGCAAATAAAGCCAGCGATAGAAGAGATATAGACAGATTGAAGAGATAGATAATTGAGTCAAGCGAACAGTAGGCACCATAAGTAAAGTGTATGAACCACTGCGATTTATAGCTTGTGTTATAAAGGTTACTAAGTTTAAAGTGACTGTGGAAATTCTGTGTATTACAAAAAGTTGTATCGAGAAAGAATAAACTAGTTTTAATCAAGAAGGGACTTGTATTGCTGAAGTTTCTCGGAAAGAATTTTACCGGAAATTATCAAACAAGCAGATATGTAACAATAGTTTCAGCTTGTTACAGGATTCTGTCTGCACTGCACATATCATACATGTTCATGTACAACAGTTTAGGATTAAAAATGTAACTTAATCCTAAATTGTTGTACCTGAACATGTTTATCATATTAAATGAAGGTTAGTTAAAAGAAGTCTTTAAAAAATCATAAAACAAACTGAAAATAGAGATTATTCTCAGTTAACAATAACTGATTAGTTGAATGTAATTGATTAATGAGCCTGACAATTGATTTGTAGATTCTATTAATCGACCAGCTATGTACACTAATAATAATTTTCCATATATGTTTAAGGACTCCAACAGTACTTGAAGCTAACAGCAATTGTTTGCATGTTCTATAAGTAAGATATTCTCTATTATTTCTTTATTGTTACTTTATGTAACAGTACTGGTTAATATGTTTAATGTCTAATTTTATTATTTTCCATTTTAATTTTTATTATTGATATTTTTCTGCATTGTTACCTTAATATATGGGTTTAGGACTAACCTAAATCTCCTAAGCTGACAAAACCTTGTAAGATATTAATGGGTTTACTGTGAGAGTACCTAACAGATGAAACAATGCATTCGAATCTTTATAAGTAAGAATTAAAAAAAAATATGCATTTTTCATTTAATTATACTCAATATCATTATGTGGGCACAACATGACAGTACTAGCCTCTAAATACACTCTTATAAAGCATGTACAAAACCAACAACCATCTTCAGTACCATTTTACATCACCATCTCTATCACTAACATCCACTGTATAGAGAAGGCCCTTATTAGCTTTTGACAGGTAGCTGCAAATTAAAACACTTATTGCAGTTTTGTTTACATATATCCAAGAAGAACTGATAAAAGTTTAGTTGGTTTAATTATATAACAATTTTTAATCCCGATGAAAGTTTAACAGCGTGTTTTTCAGTAACAGAGATGAATATACAAAACAAAGCTAGATGCTTTTAATCATGTTTCTTACTTGATAAGCAGCATATTTTCTGCTTGTTGTGTTCTACTTGTAAATGTTTTTTTAATAACATCAAAAATAGCCTAACAATATTTTTTTTATCATAGAAAAGTTATGTATCTCTCTTAAGACTTTTTTTTTTTGGTATTATCTATGTAGATACACTTTTTAAAACAATTGGTAATGATTTTAAAAATCCATAACTGAGAAAAAGAAAAACTCCATCTTAGAGAAACACACACATGCTTTATTCTGTGTTTCTCCTTTATTTATGTGTTGTTTTTTATCCCATTTCCCATAAGTGTAACCATGGACATCTTTTCATCTGCTTATACACTACTTAGTTGATGAGGCAGCCACATAATACATACTTTTCACTGAAGTTTGTTACAATGTATCATATGTACCTTCTTATCTAACCTTCTGGAAAAATAGGTATGTATAGTTTAAAAAGAAAAAAACACTGGTGATGGTTTTTGCAAGTTATCAGTCTTAATGTAGTTGGTGTGGAAAAGAACCACATAAAAATTAAAACTACACTTTGTCTTAAAAACTTGGCTTCAAGAATTTCTAGTTTCATAATGAGGTTTTTTCAATTCCTATTCTTTAATTTCATAAAAGAATGCCATTTTTATCATAGTAGCTGAACTTCTGAATGAATGTTTATATAAAACTGTATGTGTCAAAAATTTAATTTAGTAGGATGAAATGTGGTGTGTGGTTTATATATATATATACATATAAAGGGTATTTTAAGTTTGTTGGCTGCTACATGTCAGTTTTTGTTGTATCTTTTATGTGGTACCTTTGAAGATAATCAAATCTTGATCATTCTTGAAGAAATGGGTCAATTTGGACAAAGGCTAATGTCTGTTGCAATAGCTTTTTATCCATTTCTTTTTGTCTCCCCTCAGTCAATCATCAATTGTTTATAACCAAAATATTTCCAAATAGCAATATTCCCTTTAAACAAAGTTTCATAATGAAGTCACAAAGTTTGAAAACAATTAAAACTTTATCCACAGGTTAAACTACAAATGATATTGAAATCACCTTTCAAGATTCAAAATCTATTTAGGTCTAAAGACCTATTACCTATGCATTCCAGGATCATGTATAAGTACATGTGATGGCTGCAATGGCATTTACATTGGAAAAACAATATGTCAGTTACACCTATGAACCCACAAGAATATGGGAGTATCACGCAGAACTGCTAAACAACTATAAAATCCTACGGACTCCACAATTTGCAATTCATATAAACAGTGAAAACAACAACCGCATCATCTTGATTAATAATTTAAAAGTTATCTCATCTAGATTATCCAATATTGAACTATTAATTAAGGAAATTTATCTATTATAAATTAACTCCCAACTTTAAATGACAACACTAGCTTCACTAGAGTTATGCCTATTTTGAATAACTTGTATAATATTGTTACAATTGCTGCACTTTCCTATCCTTTTATGCATTTGTTTTTTAATTGACTTCATCCCTTTACTCTGCATTTTAGTTCCTCTTTACAAAATGTTAGAAATTTAGAGAATTTTTTTACATAATATTTTAACTTGCTGAAGATGAAATATGTACTTTCTGAAACATTCATGAATTAAATGTTTGTTACTGTCACACAAACACAGATGACCACGCACTAGCATGTCCTTTTAACACCTGAAAAGTTTTTGCACATATCTATTGTCCTGTAAACTTATAAAGTGTATACATCTATGTATTAATTTAGTATGATGAGCAGAAGTACGTGACTTGTGATTTTTAGAAAATGTCATCCTCACTGCTCTGGTTATTTTATGATTAGTACTTGCACATGACAGGTTTATATTACCTAAACATAAATGTTTGCTAGATTTTTCATTCATATAACTGGATATTCCTTATTTGTGTGTGTGTGTGTGTGTGTGTGTGTTGCGTACTTCAGAGATGACAAGTTCTAATCATTAGATGACATCTGTTAACATTGTTTGATACGCTATTGAGAGGTAAAGGTTAGTACAAAATAATGGAAGCTGCTGGAGGTGGTGTAATGATGTAGAGAAAACATTCTTGTGTTGGTATTAAGTCTGAAATATCTAAAGAAATTTTTATTTAAGCATCAAAGAGATTCTCTGATTTCATAGTACTGCTTATATGATCACTTTAAACATAGTTATAAAACTATACTTAAAAGTGTGTAATTGTAGGTGTATTCTTTATATTTACATATGTCGACTTTAACATTTTTACATCTATGGTAATTGGAATAATGCTTCAAGTACATAAAATAAGGTATAGACTATAAGGAAAAAAGTTAATAGTGTGGACTTGTATTTTTTAGGTTATAAAGAATTATTTATAGGCAACTTACTTCAAGTATTTGTCATTTAGCTAGTAAGGTTTCATTTTAAAGTTCAGGGGGAGGACACCCTTGAGGTAAGGGGAGAATTTAATGACTGAAATAGCCATTAATTTTACCAATCCATAACCTGAATATATATTTTTAGTTGGATATGTTCAGGTAATTTTTCCACATTTTTGTGCAAATTTTCTGTATGTGGTATGGCATCCTTATTAACCAAATATCGAAAGGTCATAAAGATGTACTACTCCTTTTACTCAGGCAGACATTCATATACTAACAGCTAAAAACTTGTACCAATTTGACTCTCTGTCTGACCTTCCAGAAGAGGGGAAAACCAATCTCAAGGAATGGCACTCAACTTGTACAAATTGGTATGAGATAGGGGTTTTTCTCTCCTATAAATGTTATTTGGAATAGTCACTGACATATGCAGTGTTGTATTCTGCTATACTGCACTCTGTCTAAATTTGGGTGATAAATCAGAACACTTATTCTTCTTGTCCTGTGCCAATGTTGAAAAAAGGAGTCTTCTCAACCCTAGCCACATCAAAAAAGCATGAAGACAGCCAATCTGGTAAACAGACATAATACAGAATAATTATGAATAAAGATTTTGCTTTATTTCTGCACATGTATTTTTTTATCCTTTGCTGTACAAGTTTAATTTATCATCTGCATATAATGTCCAGAATCTGCATTTTGTAGATACCTTTAAACTTCTCTGCTAAATATCAGTAAACCTGAATATCACATCGTAAAATTATTAACACAATAAACAACCATGTCAAATGTATCCTTTCACTTTCATTAATCTATTAAAAACAAACAAATTCAAAATAACAGTCCACATCATTCCATCAGACTCAGTTTTAATTACCTCTGATGAATACACTTCTGGATTGTACATTAAATTGAAAAATAACTTTTTAAAATTAGTGTTTAATTTATTCATATTTTTTTGGGCTGAGGAGCCTCGAATGTATTGAATGGCTTACTGTGATCTTGCCTCTTCTTATATTCTTATTGTTTAAATACTTATCAAGAACAGTTAATCTTAGCTTTTAACAATAACAAATACTTAAGATATGTTACCTCTAAAATATTTTATGATCCAAAAAACACAGGTTCAAATCTTTAAGTCTCTCATTATAGTCCAAATTCTCTGACTATAGTAGCCTATTTATCCATCCTTTCTAGATGGTTACTATTGCTTTTACAATAAGGGTGATCAAAATAGAACATAGTGCTTGAAAAAAGGCTTCACTAGAGAAGACAATAACTTTCTTGCTTTTAAATTATAAATTTATAAAAATATGTCTGAAAGTTTTTGTTTTTTTTCAAACGTATTAATAGTTGAGAGTGATAATAACAATTAACAAAATAAATGGACCTTGTTTTTACTGTGTCGTGTTTAGGATACTAATTCTAAAAATACAAGGAAATGAAAGATGAAATTTCTATAATGATAGCTGCTATACTGATCTGATAAAATGACTTAAAACTTTCAGTAAACTACAACAAAAATGAGTTTGAAACAACTTGAAATATATGACTACATATAGTAAATATCAACATATGTCTATTGATTGAGGGAATAATAAATTGCTCACGAGAAACTGTTCTAGCATATGAATGATTACAATCAGATTACTTGTATACATTGTAGTTGATAGTTGCTAGCATAAAAGCATTGTACATTGGTTTCTGGTTATATATGTACTCTTATCAGGAAATATACTTCTATCATTTGAAAACCTTTATCAGTTTCATATATCAGAGAACTATTTATAAACATTGCATAAGTAATATTTCCATTAACTGTAGGTACTTGTTATAAAGAAAACTTAGTGGTATCTAGCTAGTAGCAACTACCCATGGTTGGGTCAAGTCCACAGACCTGCAAGGTCCCCACCAACTTCTTCAGGACTCTCACAATAGTTAACAATAGTGATTAAGGGCCCTCCATGTAATTGTCCTCCATTAGCTCCAAGTGGTCTAGTTGTGAAACTGCCAGTAAGTACTACCCATGGTCAGATCAAGTCCATGGGTCCCCACCAACTTCTCTGAGGACCCCTGCATTAGTTACCAACAGTGGTTAAAGGCCCCCATGTAATTTTGCTCCAAAGACTCTATGAAGTCTAACTTTGATACAGTTATAATGGCTGGAGCCGGCTTGAATGGGTAATGAAGAAAAACTTTAAT
>NW_013667561.1:188560-191602 GCF_000517525.1 Limulus polyphemus
CAAGTAATTTACACTGACATGGATATATATATACAGATTGAACAGATTGATACAGTTAGTACTACCCATGATTGGATCAAGTCCACTGACCCCCAAGGCCCCACCAAAATAATTAACAACAGGGATTAAGGACTCATGTAATTTTGCTCCATGAAGTCTAGTTGTGACACTACTACTAATTACTGGCACATAACTGGTAAAATATGAACTATGTGTCATAACTTGCAGTCATTGGCATTTCCCTCCTAATTACTGAAAAGTTTCTCTAAGTTGCTGATACTTATAAAAATAGTGAACAATCAGTGCATTGGTGAACAGGAACAAAGAAACCTGCTTCTGTATACTTAGCCAGCCTTACTGCAGAAAACTTGAATTATAGTTTCTTCTCCAGATTACAATATACATCATAAATGTTTGTTCTAGGATTTCATCAATGGTAGTTATGCAGGGTGGGGCAAAAGTGAGCATGCAGTTTTTTCACTTAGAACATAGTTTAATTTCTATTGTCTTCCTCTTAAATAAACAATAATTAAATTGGTTTCAATTGACTTCATAATATTCTCTTTAGTAGCAATTATATAATTCCAACAATACCAACTGTACCATAACTTTATCCCCACTCTGTGTGTATACCCATGAAAATAATAATGAGACAAATTGCTCAAACAAGAAAAACACATAATTTCAGAGTAGTAATAAGTGGAGATCTGCAATATAAACATATATACTTATATATGTAGATATAACATCAGAAATCTTTATTAACCTACAAGAATCAATTTTTTTTTACAAGAAATAATTAACACACAAAAACAAATTTTTATTCTTGATACATTACAAAGACTAGTATTAACTAACATTTTTACAACACTATCAAAAAGTGAATAATTATATATAATTTAGAAGTTTCTTGTTAAATTAAGATTTATATTTTAGAAAAGCTGTTCTAGAAAATACTTAGACCTACTATGGTGATGAATGTCGCATACGATTTCATTTAAGTAGTTTATTCTGGAAGAATTGTGTAAACCACAAGTAAGGTGTTATAGCTATAAATATTAACAAATTATATCAATTGAACTTTTAAGCCACCATAAAGACATAAAAATTATCCTATTATATGTACTTTAACTTTTACTAATAATTGTAATGTAAAGAAAGATTTTTGTGAAGCTAACATACTTCAACAAACATTTATTGAATTTTGTATACATTTAAGCATTTATAATTATATAAGATTTATATAAACTAAGGACTGAAACCTACCTTAGCAAGTCTGGCACGTTTAATTAAATCATTCAACTTCCTGAGGGCAGCATTTTTTGGTAAACCTTGGATGTCTTGAAAAAGATCTTGTTCTTCTAATTCAAACAATTTTCTGTTGAGCTCGAATTTTAAAGGTTTGTCCCAAAAAGATCCAATGTAAACTCTTGCAACTTCAGGAGTTTGAAGAACTTTTCCCAAAGACCACATCAGAGCACCATAAACTCGCATGAGTTGTTGATGATCTACCATATCAGCTTTGTTCAAAACAATTCTAATTTTATCTTCATGGCCCCTTAAAGCCTCAATGCTTCGTCTAAATTCATCTGAAATATCTAGTTTATGAGCATCAAAGAGTAGAATAATTCTGTCAACTCTTTCTGCAAACCATTCTAAAACGCCAGTAAAGTCATAGCCTCTATCAACACGATGTTTTTCTCCAGATAAAATACCAGGACTGTCAATAATTGTAATATTTTTTAAAACATCTGACTGTACAAAAGAACATTGAAATCGGTTTAAAAAAGCATTTCCAAATTTTGAAAGTTGTCTGAATTGCTTCTTTGGGTCTACCACCAATGCGTTTCCAGGAATAATACCATCCTGTTCCCCATACATAACTGTAATGAACCGATCAGTTGTCGGTTCTGGTCCTATACGAATACCTGGAAAGTCTTTTTCTAACAAGTATCTAATAAATGTAGTTTTTCCAGTGGAATATTGGCCGACAAGTAAAATCATCGGCTTAGCATCGAAATCAGGTTCATCAAGAGGCGGCGAATGAAAATCATGAAAAAGATAGGCCTCTTCTAGTGGATAGACTTTTTCTTTGTATACTCTCTTCAATCCTTCAACAACATTTTCGAATATATCCGGTTGTTTACGACAATCTTCGTTTTTACTTAACCAAGAAAACATTATCAAATAGTATTTTGCCCAACTTAGTACAACACAATAGTTGAGTTGAAAAATGAAACGTGGAAAAAAATTTAGGATTTTCTATACCAGTCTTCGCTTCTTATGTAGAACTTTAACAAATTAGGAAGCCTTCGCAGATATTCAAACACTATACGTTCCCACAACAGCATAATACTAAAGCTACTGAAAGTTGCTTTTATTTCACCTCCCCCTTATCCCTTGACAACTGGTTTGGTTTCATGATAATTAGCGTCCTCTGAAGAGTGAATTTCAAATATAAATTAAGTTTTTTTACTCTAATGTTTTACGATGTTAAGTTAGATCATCAACATGGAATAAAAGTGTGCTTTTTAGAGCATAATCAAATAATCATGTTTACTACGATTCAACTTATTAAACGCTTGTTAACAATAATATTAACATTTTCTGTTGTACTTAACAAAGCTTATAAATTCACTTTATGTCTTAAGACTATAATTATAGTTCATCTATTTGGAATCTTTGCTATTCCAATTTTTTAAGCATAATTCAAAACAAACTTTTACGTAGTGTGACTGGCTATCCGAAATTATGCAACCCACTTCAATAATGACTTTTATTCGCAAAGGCTCCAACAGCGCACTTAGTTTTCATATGAAACATATGTGACAATAAATATTATATTGATCTTAGATAATCTGTAAATAATAACGACTCTAAAATATTTGTTGCTATGCTCAAATTTATTATACTGTTACGACAGCGGAAGTTACGTGGCGCTGGTAGCGTACGTGAAGTTTCCCGAATTATCGGGGAAGACCGAGTTTGTTCGAGACGCCCTCTTCTTTAATATATAAGCCTGGCAGGGAAGCCACCGAATAT
>NW_013667561.1:191743-206616 GCF_000517525.1 Limulus polyphemus
ATAAACTGGTTTAATCAAGAAAGGACTTGTATCGCTGAAGTTCCGGGAAAGAATTTCTACTGGAAATCAACAAACAAGCAGATACATAACAATACTTTGTAAGACCAGTCAGTAAGTGTGCCTTTCAATAACTCACACACCTAAAAAATGACCCCCCCCCCCAGTGGCACAGTGGTATGTCTGCGGACTTACAATGCTAGAATCCGGGTTTCGATACCCGTGGTGGGAGGAGCACAAATAGCCCATTGTGTAGCTTTGTGCTTAATTCAAACACAAACACTTAAAAAATGGACGAAGTTAAGGCTGGTCGTTATTGTTGTTGTAAGCTATATTTTTATAGTTTAATTTAAATGTTAGCTAGAGAAAGCTGTGTGTCTTATTGGTGACATTAAGATCAGAAGAGTTGTGTTTATTTGTTTGTAGTTAAGCGCAACGCTGCACAATGGGCTATCTGTGTAGGGTGATTTTAAAATAGAAAATGAACAAGTCAAGGCGTTAGCTATTGCGGTTACTTTCTAAAGTAAGTTGATTTATTTTACGTTAACTGAAATAAGTTTTGTTACGACAGCGGAAGTCGCGCGATGCTGGGAGCATGCGCTGGAGTTCTAGAAAGATCGAGGAACCTGTCGAACGTCCTAGCGTTTGCTAGACATGCCCTCTTATAGTATATAAGCCGGCAAATAAAGTGACGAGATAGATAATTGCAGACAGACAGAGACGGACAATTGCGTCAAGCGTGGTAGTAAAGTGCGTGAATCGTTGTGAATTATAGCGTGTGTTTAAGTTAAAGTGACTGTGGAAATAAACTAGTTTTATTTAAGAAAGGACTTGTGTCACTGAAGTTTCATCGGAAATAAATTATACGGAAAATTAACAAACGAACAGAGACGTAAAAATTTGTTAGCCAGCAAGTTACGAAAGTGTACAAGTGTTCAAGGTTTTTAGAAACGTGGACTGGACGTTGAATTATTTTTACAAAATAATTTAAACAAACCCTACTGCAAGAAAACTACGTTACTACATTGGTATCAGAAGTGGGAGTTTTTGGTAGAAATTAAATACGACTTTGAATATATTTGAAACAGAATTTCAACTCTTGAAGATGATGACCAGGAGGTCAAGTAGTGAGATTCAAGCGCTATTTGAGATGATGAAGTTATTAAGATCAGGAGGAATGGGACAGAAAATTGTAAAAAGACCATGAAGAAACTGATAGGAAATCAAGAGAAGATCAGAAACAGAATGAAACAGGAAATTAGAAGAAGATAAAGAAGAAAAAAGACCAAGAAAAAGTGACCGACAATTAAAAAATAAAGATAGAAAAATGAAATAAGATCAAAGATAAATTTACAGAAAATTAAAAGAAGACCAACATGAAAGAAACAAAAAATATAGAGAACCAAGAAAAAAGAGACAGCAAATTAAAAGAACAAGAAGAGAGGGAAGAAATATTAGAAGAACATTACAGGAATTTTAGAGAGAACTTAAAAGAAAGAGAGTTACTAGTTAAAGTATAACTAAAATAAAAAATACATCTGATTAAAGACAAGGTCTTTAAAGCTTTGGAAGGTGTGCAGAGATTACAATAGCAAGTTTGATGAAATGCAGAAGGGCATCAAAGAAGTACAGAAAGGCTTTGATGATAAAATTGAGATGTACAAAAAGACATCAATAAAGAGGAAAAGAACATTTATTAAAATATAAAAGAACACCACTGACATGAGAATAAAATATTTGGAAAATGAATTATTAATCTGAATATTAAACCAGCCACATTTATTTCTGCATCAGCTCAAGAGTTCCAGTTTGGAATGCCATTTGCTATGAAATATGGAATAAGAGAGCTTATTTGGTCTGCATCTATTACCGCTAATTCTATGCCACCTGTTACTGAAAGATCTTCCTGGACTACTCCAGCCATGACGTTAGCAAAATCAGTTCCAGATTTTAGCTGGCCAACTCAAAATTGTCCAATCATAAAAACCAACAGACTATGATACGACAGTTCCATGGGAGTCACACCAGGCTCAGTTTAAAATCATTTCCAGAGTGAATGGGTGGAATAATGAACAACAAACTATCCACCTTGCTGTCCACTTAAAAGTATTGGCTTTGGCAACGTTAAGTAACTTTCTAACTGAAAGTCGCAACAACTACCAAGCTTTGATGGCTACCTTATCCATCAGGTTTGGAGCATCACACCAGAAAAGTATCCTGTGCGAATTTCCATAATAGGATGACAGATGAAAGAAGATACCATAACTGAAATTATGGAATAATTGTATAGGAGTAACGGATTATCTTATCTGTGAAACGATGGATTTGTTGGCACATAACCATCTTATAGACATTATAACAGACGAGGATATAAAGATTAGGCTGAAGCAAAGAAGATGTACATCCTTAAAGGAAGTTCTGCAGTTTGTGTTCGAACTAGAATCCATTAAAATCGCAAATGAACTAATAAGAGCTCCATCTACAAGTTATGAGAATACCATATCCTGCAATATTGAACATCAGTTCCTAGTAATAAAAGTATAGGAAAACTGAAATAATTAATAAGATAGCTAATTAAAGAGAACACAAGAAATACACCAAAAGATAATAGATATTTCAGTGCAACTTGAAAAGATATATTGCTAGGAACTGCAGGCAAAGGCTTGGTGGAACAATAGCTCTCAAAGGATACCAGAAAGAGGTAGCTGTTACAGTCGAGACTGTAAGGAATAGATAGCTGTTATGAAGCCAAGGATACAGAAACCAACCAGATCAAAGGAACAACCCAGAGCTAATGAGACATCAAGAAAATAAGAAGTAGTTGAAATTGTGAGGCGAAGTTTAGCTGGGAATACTCGATCTACCATGAATAAGAAAAAAGTTCATTATTTGAAAAAAAGTTCCATGGACTTATTGAAGGAAAGCTTGAGTATGCTGATTGACACTGGTTTCACAGCTACAGTTGTTCACCTAAACTTATTAACGAAAAATGGGAATGATGAGAGAAGAGAGATTGATGTAAATAGCATGCAGACATAAAATTTCAGTAAAAGGTAAGTTGAAATTTACCCTTACTATAGAAAGCTTCTCTGTGCCCCATCACATGTGTGGGTGATTAACTTAGAGGAAGAGTACATTTTGGGAACTGACTTCATAGGGAGACATGAATGCAAGGTCAGGCTAGCTTCAAATAGCTTCGTATTCTATGACTAGGAAATAACTTTGCACTACATGATAATTAGTACACCAGAGGTTGATCATCCAGAGAAAACAGGGACTGTGCTCATATCATTAGCTAATAGCAACAATTCTTTAGCTAAAAACTGGAGCACAGTTGAACCAATTACTCCAGAATGTCATGAGGGATAAGTAATTGGATGAGTTCTCTTGACTGTGAAAGATAAAGATGTTATACATGAATTCACCTAGGAAACACAAAAATTAGCTCATGATAAAGAGAAATATGGTTATTCTGGGAGTTCTGGTAAAATTGGATTCCATCGAGATGCCAAGGTATGGCTGAATAATTCTCGTCATGAGAGAGAACTTCAAATGTTAAGTAGGTGTTCAGAGGTGAGACAATCTATGCCGAAGGTCATCAACCATGATCATCATTGAAAGTGAGAAATGGACAACTGCATAACTCCAGAGACGAGCTTGTCAGAAGAACCTCAACTTGTGAGAAGCCTGAAATTACTAATGAGACTACTTCCAAAGGATCATCAAGAATGGAGCTACCAGTGGGTTCACCTACCCAGGAAAAAACTCTCTTAGTGATAGAAAGGAACAATACACTATCTTATCAATTTATCATAGGCCTCAAAAGAACACCAAAAAGACTTGGCAAATGTCCAAAGGGCTTCCCAATCCAGGAATGGAGCAGGGTTATAAGCTATATTTTTAATGTTTTAATTTAAATGTTAGCTAGAAGGAATTGCGAGTCTTAACGATGATACTAAGATCAGAATGGTAATAAGGTAGGCCTAGAACATCTATAAAACTCTAAGGATGTGGCATAAAGTGTTCTAATAGATTTGAATATAGCATATAAATACGAAATAGTTTTGAAGTGTATAGAGTGATTTAAAAATAGATAGTGAACCAGTTAGCTGTTTGTTACTGCAATTACTTTGCGCATGTGAGTTGGTTTGTTTTATGTTACTTAACATCGCTTATAATGTAAGCCTACAGCCATTTATGGCAGTGTACAAATGATCAAGTTTGTAGAAACATTAAAGGAAGAAATGTAGTAATTTATTGTCATTATATGGACTGGACGTTGAATTATTTATATAAGATAATTTAAAATAATTCAGCGGTGAGAGAAGTATGCTACTATTATACAGTTATTGAATAGGTTAAATTGAAGTAAAAGGTATGGCTTGTATAATACGATTGTTGTTTATAAAACGAATGGAGGCCTTGCTAACCTGAATGGACTGTTTTCCTTTCTTTTCTTTTTTTTTGTTCTTGTGTTGGTAGATTCTATGGGAGTTCAGTAAGTCATATTTATATTATAAATTGCTTTAAGTATAAAGATAGACTGCATGAATGGTAAAATGATTTCTAGTTGTGTACATTTATACTTCCAAAATACATTTATAGCTCTTGTCGTGGGTTTGTTTTTAAGCACAAGCTACAAAATGGGCTATCTGTGCTCCGCCCACCACGGATGTCAGAACCAGATTGTTAGCGTCATATGCCTGCAGACTTTCTGCTGAGAGTTTCTTAGTGGGACACAGTACATTTACAACTCATAACACTAAAATTCGAGGTTCCACTCCCCGCACTGGATACACCAGATAGCCCAACGTGACTTTACTCTAAAACAAACAAACTTACTTCTGAGCCAATTGGGGCTTTTATAGGTCTAATCGTTCTTTTGTACATTTACAAACTTGAATTATATGTACCCAAACACACAGACACAGACAGACAGACACACACATATATATATATATATATATATATATATATATATATATATACTGTTGTAACTTATTTTATCATTGGGTGATTTCTTTTGAATTATAGTTATATTTAATGTGTGGGTGTCAAACACTCGAGCATGTTCTGATGAATTAATGTTTGGATGAGCTCTCGTTGATCTGAGGAATGAAAATGCTATCACAGCAAACCATAAAATTCTAGTAGAACATCAGAAACAGTCACCGTTGAGGCAAGATGTATGCAGTCTGATGTCAAATCCTCACATAAGGACACCTTACCACCTCACTTAAAAGAACTGTGTGACTAGAGCTGTAGAGGTCTTACAGCTGATCAATACCATAGATTACATGCCTTTCTCACAAAATATCAAGATGCCCTCTTCAATGGGACTCATGACTTAGGCTGAACAAATAATATATATCATAAAATTGATACTGGAGATGCAAACCCAATATTTCAGTTAATTATATGACTCCTATTTCCAAAGCAGACTGAGTTTTTCAAAGGGATAGAAGCCATGAAGGAACGAGGAGTAATTGAAACGAGTACTAGTTCTTGGGCATCATTTATTGTACTTGTGAAGAGGAATGACGGATCCACAAGGTTCTGCTTGCATAACCAGAAGGTGAAATAAGTCATATAGAATGATGCCTATCCACTGCAAAGGATGAACTTTAATGTGGATACTTTATATAAATCAAAATGGCTTTAAATATTCGATCTTAAAGCTAGATATTGACAAGTCAAATGTGCAAAGTGAGTACAGAGAAAACAACCTTTACTGCAGGAAATGAATTATGGAAGTTTGTTGTGTAACCATTTGGATTACGTAATGCATTTGCTACATTTCAATGACTGAAAGTGTGTGCTCTCTCTCTGAACTACCCTGGAACGTCGTATACATCTTTTTGGACAACATAATCACACATGGGAAGACCTTTTATAATGCATATGATGGGATAACGAAAGAGAACCTTAACCTGAATAATAAGAACTGTGTATTGTTCTGTCAAAGATGAGTTTCCTGGAATATATAGTCAGCATAGAAAGAGTGACTACAAACCTATCTAAGATTGAATCTTTCCAGGATTTACCAACACCAAAAAACTTATGCAAGGTAAAAGGATTCTTGGGACTTTATTATTACTATTGTTATTTTCTAAACCTATTCAGAGACATAGCTCGTCCTGTATACAAATTCATTAAAAAATTAAATACATTTTGTTGTACTGCTCATTGTGAATAAATATTCAACAAATTGACAAAAGAATTAATCACTACTCTGATACAATTTTAAATACAGATGCCAGTAATTTTATAATGTTATCATAAGTACAAACTGGAAAAGAACATATGTTAGCCTACTATAGCAATGCAATGAATGTTTCAGAAAGATGTTTTGCAACTCAGAAAGAGCTATTAAGTATTACTCAAGCCCTAAATAATTTCCACCATCATCTATATGGACAACAGTTAGCATTACGGACAGCTCACACAGCATTGAAGTGACTATTGAATTTTCTCAATCCAGAAAGCAAGATGGCTCCAAAAACTCCAGGAATGCAACCTTAGCATCGTGCATCACCCTAAACAGAACCATGGAAATGCTGATGTATTATCCTGAAGACTACGTGTTAATGAAGAATATAAGCACTGTGAAAAAGAGGGAAGTATGATATAACAAAGATGACCAACCTAAATTACACATAGTCCAAGATGAGGCATCCACAAGTGATGATGAAGAACTAATGTGATCCAACACTCAACACAAAGATATCAAAATCCTGATAGTGTGCCTTGTATTTAGAGGAAGAGCTTTTTTTTAAAGTGTGCTACGGTGGATGAATTTGTATGACTTGTCTAGAAAACCTTGATAATTCGGTATAAGAATATTATCTATATATCTACAAATGCAACTGATACGGTAAGCTTTATTACAGCATTTTATAGTAAAGTTTATAATTTACAGAAATTCTATTCCGAATAAATACAAATTTGCAAGTTGTGACCTGATGTTACCTTCCATTGGAATTCCCTATATTTGTTAAAAGATATGATGGCCAAATTGTATAAATGTATTATCAAGTAAAAAATACATGACCCGAGATAATTAATTTAATGAGAAACAGTACACATTTTTGTGAGTGATATTGTCATAGAAAGTTATATGTTTACTGACACAAAGTAATAATTCACCTGAATTATTAAATGGTCTTGAGATTGTTGATGAAAGACACTTTAATTCTATTAATAGGAAGACTAGTATAAATATAACTAGAATCAAATGTTTTGATTATTATAGCTTCAAAGACCTTCATTCTATCTTTACATTCAATCAAATTACCGATGATAACGAACTCAATTAATACCAGTTCTCTCTTTTGTAATGATAATAAAGTAGTTATTTAAATGATCTTTAATGTATTTCATACCACTACCTATCAGAATTGCTAATTTTTTTTCTTTTCCACAACTTTTTAGCCTTGGCAATAAACCTGTATTTCTATGTTGTTTTATAAAATTTGGGAATTCAAAATAATTTTGATATGACATTGTTTGAATTAACCGAATATACAACATACTCTGCTAAGAACTGTTTATTTATGATCCTTTCTGAATCGGTTGAACGTATTTTTACACCTCGTTATCTGAAGGTTTTAATATATTCAAATGAAACTATTTCTTTTCATAATGTTCTAATATAAAACTTTTTACAAATGAAACCAAAATTTTCAGCTACTTTATCTACTGGAGTGATGGCATATCTACTATGTAAATAATCTAAATGCTCAATAACATTCTACCCCTGACACGTTAATAATTATTTATAGTGAATTTATTTAAGTATATTATGCATTTATTACGTCTTTAACTTTGTTTACCCAGTTTCTAAATAAGATTACTTTTAAGCTCTCTTATTCCTTCCATTTATCTAAAACTTCATTGATTGATGTATCAATTACTTATTTGGTGTGTTTCCAATTCATATTTGGACATACCCAGAACTAAGGTCCTTTGCTCATTAGTAATCACAAATCTACACTAGTCATGATAACAATGCTTCCATTTCACACGTGGTCAGTGGGAAAATAAATGTATATGGATAAATTGTATTTGTATTTTCCTTGCCATCACACATCCCATAGGTCAGCAGTAAGATTACAGATTTGCAATGTTAAAATCCGGGTTTTAGTAATCTTCCAAGATGAAACCACACTGTTAAGCTATCTTCTCCAGTGTCTGCCTTAGAGATTTCCATGACACCAGCCATTAGTGAACTCCCACCTGATCTCACAAGATATCTTTTGAATTGCCCTACAGCATAATGACGTCATGATGCAGCAAACGCCCTCCACCAATAGGAGGGCAACACAACTCCAAGTAAACTAATTCCCTCTATGCATTTGCATGCGTGAATCTTCATTGTTTTTCTCGGCACTGAACATACTAAACGTATTTTTGTTTCTTCAATTTAACTAGATTGGCGCATCTTAAGGAACATAATTTCCTTTTCTTTCTACATTATGAACTCGCATGTTAATGTGACATCTACTACTACTTGTGTGAGTGAAAAATTTCTTCACACAAGTTATGTATCAACTATGGTTTTTGGACGCACATTGACATGATAACCATTGTGTATTGGATAGTAGGTTCCCTTATGCAGCCAAGACTTTCAGCTCCCGCTCCTTCTTCAGACGTTTCATCCCCTCAGTTTGAGGGAGAGAATGAGTATGGCGAATTTGATTGCTTATTTCCCCTTTATGGTTTTCTTTGGGAATTTCTTTTCCTGTTGAGGAGAACCATCAATCTTCCTTGCATTATCTGGACTTAATATCACAGGTGTATACCATTCTTTCTATTTTCCTGTGTCATGTGACTCTTGTTGTTCCCTCCTTCATAACCATAAAGACTTTTTCGTTTTCTTCTCTTTCCTGACATTGGCATTAATGCTGATTTTTTTTACCAATTACATTCCTACAACCTCATGCCTTACCCTCCTTGTCTGTCTGATTCTTATATCTTGTCTTCCAGTCATTATGAATTCCTCTTTCCCAATTCCCAATAGTTGGAAACTCTTGCATGTTTGAGGTTTGACTCTTTGGCGTCGTTTCACTTTCCAGTGCCCAATCCTTTTGTCTTCACCTGATCCTTCTTACCTCTCTACACCTCATGTCCGAGGCACTCCATCATGCCTCAAATGATTTTACGGGCGATTCTTGTTCCCTTCTTTTCTCAACTATGGCCCACTCCCCTTTTTTGTCCTTTCCCTACTCAGTTGGCTCCTTTATTGCTGATACTTGTTGGGTATGAATACTCTTTTTTCCCAGGTTTGACTTCTTTATTCCTATCTACGAGGTCTTCGCCTAGCCCCTTTATTTGCTCTGTATATTTTGGGGAGTATTCCTGATTCTATCGAATCACAGGTGGAGGTTGCCTGTCATCAATCCTAGCTTTCATCTTTAATTACCAGATAGTCCCAAACTCCCTCTACTATTGTACCTCATCCAAGCCCCTCTGATCTTGTTTTTCGAATTCCACTTCCCGATTTTCCTGTTATATCCAACCAACTTCAAGCTGGCGTCAGTTTCACCAAGCCCATCGGGTAGGGTCCCGTGAGGCCTTCTGTCATGCTTTGCACACCTGTCGTTACACTTTTCCACTGATATATGGGTTACTATAGTTCCTACCCATAGAATTTCTCACCATTTCTCACCCTCAGTCCTCATACCATCTAATTCCTTCTTGTGAAGGCAGTCAGGTTTTTTTTTACAAACAAGCTGTATAGAGGGTTAGAACCCTCCTCTGAGATTTTACTTTTGACTCTTTGTGGTCTCCAAAATACGGGGACTGGCATCTGGTTATCGATTTTTTCTCCTTCAATCAGATCTGGGCCATCCCACACTTTCACATGGAAAATTTCTTTTCCTTCCATGTTATTACACATCTCCAAGTCAGTGTCCTGATGATGTTTCCTTTGCTTCGCTTATCAGGACCATATCTTCCAATTTTGAACTTTTCTGTTCAGCACTGCATTGGCCCCTACAACCTTCAACCACATTGTCCGGGCCTTTACTCACTATCTGCATGGACTGGGACTACAATTCCATTTTTACATGGATGATTGGCTTCTCCTGTCCCACCCCCGAGAAGTCTTATCTTCATTACCTCTCTTCTTCTCCAGAAAGCTGCCCATCTTAAGTGGCTCATCAAAACTTCCATATCTGAACAACAATCTCACATTAGGCACATTGGTCTATGATGAGTACTCTATCCATATCAACATGGTCAATCTTCTGGTGGTCTGTCAGGCATATTCCTATTTCTTACCCCTCTTAGTGGATCATTTATATATTATTCATTCCAACTACTCGTCAGTTGTTTCCTATATCAACTGCCAAGGCGGTACCTAGTCCAGGAACTTTTGCTTTCTAACTCTGGGCCTATTCTCACCTGCTATGTGCCAGGTGCTATGAACCTTGTTGCAGACCACTAAATGGTCTCTTCACCCTCAGGTATTCTGTTGGGTGTGCTTTCTATTGTGGACTCGTGCATCAGTGTCTTTGTCACCCATCTCAATTTCAAGCTTCCTCTCTTTTGGTTTCCTGTTCCCCATCCTTTGACCTTGGATGTTAATGCTTTAAGCCGGGACTGGTTTCATCTTTTCCTTTATGCATATCTACCTCTCTGTCTTTTACCTCAGGACCTGGCCTTAATTCGCGAAATTCCTTGTCATGTCCTCTTGGTGGCACCTCTTTGGCTAGCTCCCTCTTCTATGCTGCCTCTAATATACCCTGGTTCTTATTTCAACCTCACACATCACCATTCCATCAAGGGATCTTCACGTTTAATATTTGTTTGGTCCAGCACCCGTAGAACTAGACTCTCCAATCATGTAGCTTTTTTCTTTTCTCATTTCTGTCACTCTTTTATTTTGTTTTTCTACCACTGTAAGTGACATGTATTTCAGCATTAGCCCATCTGCTGTCACATTCCTCTTGACCATCTTACTGTCAGTCATCTCTATACTTTCCTTGCTTGGCTGTTCGACCATGAAGTAGCTGTCTCCACCTTTGCCAGTTATTGGGCAGCTTTGTCCACAAAATTTGGCCTTTCTCAATACTGCAGGGTGTTTTCCTTCCCAGTTCTCTCCACCTTGTTTTATTCCTTTCTTCTCCATATACCTCCTCACCTGCTCCAATGTCTGAGTGGGACCTCTTATCAATCTTACCCGTGAATCTTTTTAAACATTGCCAACTTGCACTTTATACCACCTTTCTCTTCAGATCTATTTCCTCTTACTTCTCACCTGTGGTCGCTATTGTTCAGATATTTCAGCTATCACTTCTTCCCATACTCTCTTCCATCACTTTTACATTCTTCTCTATCCTGACTGATCCTTCTTCCTTAGGACTTTGGTCACTCAAGAAGGGGACTGCTATTTCTCAACTATATGGTCAATTGGTTCCAGACATACTATTGTGCCCTGTTCATGCCATTTATTGCTACTTATATTGTACTTCACACTTTTGAGGTTCCTGTCACCAAAATTTCATTCCTTTGGACTCCTCTTCCTCCAGGGAAATCTCTCCTTCTATTTTTACATGTTGGTTTAATCAACTTCTACATTTGCTCTACTCCTCGTTGAGGGTTGATGCTCACAAACTGTTCCATATTTCATCCCATCAAATTCGTTCCCTCACTCATTTATGACAGCTGCTGGACAAGATCCTTCATGTAAACATGTGGACTACTCCATACACCTTCCTCACCCACTATATTCATCATCTGGCTGTTACATATCCTGAAGGTTAACACCTTCCTGTTTGCCATTCTACAGTCTACCCACTATCTCAAGACAGGCGAGTACATTTCTCCTTTTATTTTTTCACAGCCTTCATTTATAGGTTCCTGCCAGGTGGCTGGTGGCGCCTCCCAGGGTATACTTATGTGTGTACACAACATACCACTCTCCATGGCATGACTAAGGTGCCCTCTCCTGCAGCTGGTGTCAGTTCAATAAAGTTTGATGGTAGTATTGAGGCAAGTACACAAGGTATGGATTGAATGTGCTGCAACCACCCTATAAATATAGGCTCTCTGACCTCTTGTGCAAGTATTCAGACAGCCATATTCTTATTTCATCCATCCCTGCAACACGTAGAGCTTGTTTGCCTCTTACTCCCTTTCTTCCGAGGAAAAGAGTATGCCCTGGAAGAGATGAAATATAGTCTCCCATGGGTGTGCCCCTATGGAGCCCCTGCAATTGGATGTCACAACCCTTGGACTTCCTTTGGGTGCTTTCTGAAAGGGACTCATCTAGGTAACTCTTTGCACTGGCCCCTCCACCACTTCAACGTGGGATTCTAGCTTAACTGCGTGAAGAGGTGTGGTATCACCTTGGAAATTAACATTTTCCTTACCTGATACCTTCTCATAGGCATTCACACCCATCCTCCCCACTTCCAATGCACATTTTCTTACTTGCCTCGTTAAAGAATAAAGATTCACGAGTGCAAATGCATAGAAGGAGTTAGTGCGCATGGAGGTGTGTCACCATCCTATTGGTGGAGGGTTTTTGCTGCGTAATGACGTCATTATGCAGTAGTGCAATTCATGAAAAATCTCGTTAGATTAAGTGGGAGTTCACTAAAGGCTAGTGGCATACAAATTTCCTTGGGCAGATGCATTTGGAAGATAGCTTAATTGTGTGAGAGGTGAGTATCTATCAGAAATAAACTTTCAGGTAAGTAAAATGTTATCCTTACGTTCATTATTTGTTGCTGCTTTAGGTTTAAAGGACGACAAATCGCAAATAATAGCTAATCTATATTGCTCATCAAAACTTATGACGCGTGTATTTATGCTCTTTGAAGGTAAGTTTATTAACAAATAACCCTCTGAGAACTTTTGTTTGATAAACTTCTAGGAGGTAAGCCATCCTGTTTTACCTCCCACCCCTATGAGGCTGGTGCTTAAGCAATTGGGGTAAAATTTGGATTATTCAAAAATTGGCAGCCTTGAGGAACATTACCTTAATTTTTAACTCAGTCGTTAAGGCCATAGGGCAAATTGTAACTAACGATTTCATTCAATAGTCTAGTTCCATTAATTTAGCATTTAAACCATTTAAATTTTTACATTGTATGTATTTGATGGGTCGTATGCAAAAATCTTCAAAAGAATATCATGGAAAGTTAAAGTGTTGACAGTGGCAACATGAATTTTTCTTTCTAGTAGACTGACTCTCAAAAATTGCAAAATCTCGCCAAAATACTGAACCTCACATTTTCTGCAGCTAACTAAATGTACATGTTCAACGTAGCTGCTTAAATTCGAAAGACTGTTATTAATGACAGTAAATATTTTGTTTGTAAAGTAGTTAGTGAATGTATTACTATATACTATATGGTCACAAGTGAAGCAGTTTCTCTGGAAAGATCTTTTAAACACTAATTCGTCTAAATCACACTTAAGAACGGTTATTAGCACGAAGACCACATCAAAACCAGTAACGTTGTTAGTGTGAGACTTTGGGTTACCATCAACAATCTGAGTACTGAGGCTCACTTTCACAGCCATCACACTACCATAATGAGTTTCGTTTAAGTTTCGCCTTGTTTAAGGCGACTAGGCCCGGAATGGCCAGGTGGTTACGGCGCTTGACTAGCAATCTTAGAGTTGTGGGTTCGAATTCCCGTCCCACCAAACATGCTTGCCCTTACAGCCGTGGGGCGTTATAATGTGACCATCAACCCCACTATTCTCTGGTAAAAGAGTACCCCAAGAGTTGGTGGTGATGGCTAGCTGCCTTCCCTCTAGTCTTACACTTCTAAATTAGGGACAGCTAGCACAGATAGCCCTCGTGTAGCTTTGCGCGAAATTCACACCAAACCAATTAAGTCGACAACTGTCGGGGAAACCACAGTGAATAAAGACTACATAGTAATCTATATACTTAGAGCGAATCAAAAATCAACCTGGCAATCAGTATAGCTAGTTAAAAACACCATTATTACGTTTCTACTTGTAAAGAATAGAATGCATCATTTCATCATTTGGGTACTCTCGTTATTAACGATTTTTTCGGCCGTAATCATTGAGGCTGGGATATACGGTGCACACTTATCTATTATAATGTTACGACATCGGAACTCACGTGACGCTGGTAACACGTGATGAGTGTCTAGAAGATTCGCGAAGACGCTAGCGTTTGCTAGACATGCGCTCTTATAGTATATAAGACAGGCGAGAAGTAACGGCATAGATATAGAGATAATCGCAGACAAACAGACAATTGAGTCAAGTGCGGTAGTAAAGTGAGTGATTCGTTGTGAATTATAGCGTGTCTTTAAGTAAAAGTGACTGTGGAAATTAGGTGTATTGCAAAGTTGTATTGAGAGGGAATAAACTAGTTTTACTTAAGAAAGGACTTGTGTCTCTGAAGTTTCATCGGAAATAAATTATACGGAAAATTAACAAACGAACAGAGACGTAACAAATTGGTGTCAGAGAGTGGGACGAAAAAAAAAAGAAAATGGAAACGAGAGGTGGCAAATCAAACTACAGCTGAGCAAATTTGATGGCAGCAATACAAGAACAGCAAAAGAAACAAGAAGAGAGATTACAGCAGTGGCAAGAAAACCTGCAACAGTGGCAGCTCGAACAGCAAAATAAATAAGAGAGATTACAGCAGCTGTTGGAGGAAAAAGAAAAGAAACAAGAAGAACGAGAAAAGAAACAAGAATAGAGACTACAGCAGTGGTTGGAGGAGAAAGAAAATAAACAATAAGAGAGACTACAACAGTGGTTGGAGGAGAAAGAAAATAAACAAGAAGAGACTACAGCAGTAGTTGGAGGAGAAAGAAAATAACAAGAAGAAAGTCTCCAGCAGTTGAGAGAAAGCCAGCACACACAAATGGAAA
>NW_013667561.1:207616-209263 GCF_000517525.1 Limulus polyphemus
TGACAAGATGAAAGCAGTGCATGATTGGCCAACACCAGACAATGTGGGAGAGTTAAGAAGTTTCTTGGGAAGCTGTACCTATTACCGGAAGTTTGTGAAGGACTTTGCAACTATATCCACTCCACTACATGATTTGTCCAAAAAAGGCCAGAAGTTTGAATGGGCAGTTTCTTGCCAGCATGCTTCCAAGACATTGAAAGAAAAATTGGCCTCAGCCTCACTTTTAAAGTTTTCAAATCCCTCACTGCCATACATACTGGATTGTTATGCTAGTAATGTCGGAATTGGAGGAGTGTTGTCTCAGAAATAGAGTGAAAACGAACATGTGGTGGCCTACTTTAGTAGGGTTTTGAGTACACCAGAGAGGAACTACTGTGTAACACGGAGGGAACTCCCTTCTATAGTAAAGAGTCTGACATATTTCCATCCTTACCTCTATGGGGCTAGGTTTACCATTAGGACAAACCATGCTGCATTATGCTGGTTAAGATAATTAAAGAACCCAGAGGGACAACTGGCACATTGTATCGGAGAAATAGACCAGTATAATTATGATGTTGAATACAGAGAAGGAAAATCTTATGGAAATGCCGATGGACTTAGCCGAAGACCCTGAAAAAATGACTGCAGACATTGCTACAAAAGAGAGGTTTAACTAACCAGGTGCCATCAAGCTGAAGTCAAAGTGACTGAAGGAGTTGATGATTTTGAAGTGGAACCAAATATAGATATTAAAGCAGAACATGAGAAAGACCAAGATTTGAGGCCAATAATTGATTTTCTAAAAGCAAGTGTTTTGTGCCCAGCTTGGGAGAAAGTGTCTTGCTTAAGCCCTGTGACAAAGAATTATTGGACACAATGGGACCAGTTGAAGCTTGAAGATGGTATTCTTGTCCAGAGATGGGAAAGTGACGACCTGGCAAACAGTTATACAGAGAAAGTTACGAGAAGTTGTGCTGCGTTAATCCCATGATAGTTTTACAGGTGGACATCTCGGAGTTAAGAAAACATTGAGTCACCTACGACAGAGATTTTACTGTATAGGTATGAGGCAAGATGTGGAAGAATGGTGCAGGACATGCAGTACATGTGCTAAAAGGAGATCCAAGCACAAAGGATGTGCTCCAATGAAGTTATATCAAGTTGGTGCACCAATGGAAAGAGTAGCCGTTGACATTGCAGGTCCTTTGCCCCAAACTCGTGTTGGAAATAAGTACATGTGTGTGGTGATGGATTATTTCACCAAGTGGCCTGAGGCATATGCAATACCAAATCAGGAAGCTACAATTGTAGCTTCGGCTATTGGTGATTTCTTCTTCAGATTTGGTATGCCATATGAACTGCATTCGGATCAAGGCCGTAACTTTGAATCAGCTGTGTTCTATGAATGCTGCAAGTTGTTTGGCATACGAAAGACCAGGACGACGCCACTTCACCCACAGTCTGATGGGATGGTAGAAAAGTACAACTGGATACTGGGACAGGAATTGACAAAGTTTTGTAATAGTCGTCAAGATGACTGGGATGTCTTACTCCTTCCACTGTTGATGGCCTATAGGACAGCAGAGCATGAAGCCATTGGATACACTCCAGCAAAGTTAATGTATGGTCGGGAACTTCGGTTGCCAGTGGATCTGTTATCAGGAT
>NW_013667561.1:209666-218105 GCF_000517525.1 Limulus polyphemus
CCATTACCGATGATAGGACAATTCCTGATGGAGCAGATGAACCTCACATGAAACAGAAACCAGTACGGAAGAAGATACGTCTCGTAAAATTTTGTTGAATTTTAATTTTGTGTTTGTAAACTCTGTACATTTAATTAAGATATTGTTATTTATCTATTGGTTTAATGTAAGTGGCTATTGTTCGGGACAAACAATAATAAGGAAGAGGCAGTGTTACGACAGCAGAAGTCATGTGACGCTAGTAACATGTCATGAGCTTCTAGAAAATTCATGTCCGTTTGTGAAGCCTCGAGTGTTTACTAGATGTGCAGTATTCTTGTATATAAGACCGCCAAAAAGTGATGGCCATAATGAAATTGAATTGCAGACAGAGACGGACAATTGAGTCAAGCACATCAATCGTTCATTGTGAATTATAGCATTTGTTAGAGTTATAGCATGACTGTGGAAATTAAGTGAATTTCAAAGTTGTATTGAGAAAGAATAAACTAGTTTTATTTAAGGAAGGACTTGTATTGCTGAAGTTTCTTCAGAAAGAAATTTTACGGAAAATTAACAAACGAACAGAGATGTAACAATATTTTCATTTAAAGATAAAACATTTTTTGGCATTAGATTAAGATATTTTGATATTAGATATTATATTATTATTATATTATTTGATATTAGATTAAGATATTTCTTTGCACATTGTGTTAAACACCTAAGATAACATGCATTAAAATAAGCATTTTCATCCCATATTAAGATAGACATCTTCTACAATCTGCTTTAATGTACATACGTTTAAGATAAAACAAGTTTCCATTAAAAGCAGTGTGCTGTAGAATAAGTAAGTTCTGCATGGTCTGAACCCATGCTTGATCTTTTGCTGCAGGATGATATGAGCTTAGTCTTATGTAACCTGTATATAAAGAACTTGCTACAGGAAAAACACGAAACATTATTATTTAGTTTACTGAAAATAGCTAGAGCTTTTGCACTTCCATTTTACAATGACTTTGTTAACCTACAAATCAAGTGTCCAACTTTGTAATTATATAAGAACCACAGGAATACACTTAGTGGCTTATGAAGACCCTGAGGCCTAATATAAGAGGACTAAATACAATTAATTTATAGACTGATTTTGTGTGTGTATATATATATATAAGACATGAGATTTGGCACATTCACTGTTATTTATTTACTACAATTATAACAAGGATATACATTTCTGTACAAAATTACAGATGCGTATTAAAATGTAAAGAAAGTATAGATCATTACATTTATAATTAACTTTCGTTCTGAAATTTGCTTACAATATGCTTCACCCATCCTTTTACTGGAAGTGGTTGTGTATCAAAAGGCTCTACAGAGTTGAATAAAGTCGTTACTTCCTTGATAACTGATTCTGTGACTGTGTTTAAGCAAGGATTTGGAAACTCTGAGCTGGATTCATCTTCCTCAATGTATTGGTTGGACTTCTGAGTACACCATCTTTGTTGGATGCTCTTCAAACCACATACCAATGAATGAGTACATTCTTTTTGAATTACAGTATTATTCCTGTTCCTTTGTTGATTAGTTGTTGATCCCTCTACTAATGATGGACTAGGCTCTTTTTGATTTTTTATGTTATCCTGCTGTTTCTGTTGAATAGTTTTGAAACTTTCCACTAGTGATGAATCCAAATTTCTCTGGGTTATAAAGTTCTGTCTTTTTACTACTGATGGTATGAATGTTTTCTGAATGTCATCAGTTTCTTTCTTTTTGTTTTCAATACTTATATTATCCGCTGGTGATGGTGTAAGTTCTTTCTGAAATTTATTATTCTCTCTCAAGTTTTTAAACTTTTGTATTATTGCAACATTGACAGGGCGAGTACTTAAGATTTCTATGCGTCGAGGCACAGTATTATGTACTTTTTCTAGTGTTAACTCTGAAAAATTTGAGTCTTTTTTTATTTCTACATCCTCAGTGTCCTTTATTGTTTGCTCAGGATGATCAAGATTTGTTTTACAATATAGTTTTTCACAATTCTGAATATTATTCCCACAGGTCAGTTTATCTAAACAATATAAATCCTTGTTGTTATCCTCTATATGGTTTTTAGTCTTGTAATTTTTTTGAAATTCACATGGTGCCAAAAATTCTTCATGTTTTGCTATTGGAGAAAACTCCTCAGTACTGAGATCAGCATTATCAGGATCACTATAAATAGCAGAGTCTCGAAAAAGGTCTTCTGACATGGTACCTTCAATTGCCTCAAAAGACCTCTCATAAAAGCTGTCTTCAGAATCTTCACTATTGTCTAATAAAGTTTCCCTGTCATTTACAACTGTGTGTGTAACATTTCCTGATAATGGTACCAAAGATTCAAGAGTTGAATGAAAGTCACTTCCTCCAGAGAATTTATCTCCATCACTGGATGAAGTAATATTTGAAGAATTAGACAGCAAACTATCTGGACGTACTTCTATCTCTTTGCTTGACCTCAGCTTATGGCACACAAAAAGAGAACTAGGTACGCAGTATTCTGCTTCATGTAAGCCAGCTATGCGAGCACCAATGACTGAACTCCCTGGTTTTTGAATATGAACAGAATTTTTTCTTCTTATAACGTTATTTAAAATGGATTTAGTTTTTCTAGCCTCTACATCTTTCCCAAGTTGTTGCTTCTTTGTGGTAGAACAAACTCTCACAAAAGAATTGCTAATGTGGGTTTTAGGCACCTTATGGTCAGTGTCTTGATCAGATCTGGTACCTGAATGACTTGCAAGTTGTACTGACTTTGGAGAATCACTGGTATGTGACATCATAGATTCATTATCTGACTGATCAGTCATAGAATAACCAAGATTAACTTTCAGAACCGATATCTTGGAGCTAATACTGGATATCACAGCTCTAAGAGTAGCATATCTAGAGCTTACCTGTCGATATAATCTGTGTTCGGGATGAAGAGACATATTCTCTATACTAGCTGCAGGAGTTGTAGCACAGGTTGCCAATGTATCTCTAGAATTAACAGGAAACCTAAAATTCTGATGTTTTGTGTGGGAGGATGAAGCCATGTAATGCTTCAAGTCATCCATAAAATCTTCAGGAAAGGATCTTTTTGATGTACCGATGAATGATTGATGATCACCATATTGATTATGATTTGTTTTTACTCTCATTTTACTTCTTGCAACATCTTGGTAGTCAACTGACTTGCGTGACTCTAGTTCAACATTGTGATTCCAGCCAAACTGAGAACTTTTATGGAATGATCTACAGTTATTTGAGAAATAGTTATTTCGTTGTGTTAAACACATAGCTGGAACAGTTTGGTTGAGATTTTCTCTAAAATTTGAAGCAGGAGTAGGAGGGACAGAGAATAAAGTAAGCTCTTCATAATCTTTACTCTGAGTTTCAGCTTGAGGTATTATTTTGGGTTTATGAGGTAAGCCAGGATTTTTTGTAGATGGTTGTCGAAATGAATGTGAGTAATCAAGACTTGCAGAGGGAACTTTGACTTTTGTTATTGAAGTGTAAGAGTGAACTCTCTGAATAACAGCATTTTGTTTCCATAATGGTGCATCCATGGTGCTACAAATTTCTCCACTATTTTTTGTTCCTACAGGGGTTGTTTCTAAGTTATACCACAGATTAATTAGATTATCATAATCTCCATCTTTATTACTGTTATCATTAAAAGAACCTTGCTTTGTAATATTTGCAAGAGACGATGATGCTGATTTGCTAACAGGTTTTATTCTATTTTCCTTTGAAGTTCCTGACTGATTTAACTGATTAGCAGTTGTACTTCTATAACTCTGATGTGTTGAAAATTGTGAACTCCTCCTTTCATTTGATTTCGATAGATCCCGACAAGCATATCGGTGAGCAAAGACAAAAGTAACATACTCTCCAGCAAGGTCTTCCAGCATCTCTTTCTCTGTTCTGACTTGTCTTAAAGGTGGACAATGCTGAAGAATACGATTAATTCCAGTCTTATCATAGTTGTCTTCTATCTCGGTATCTGTAGTTTCATCTGGTAGATTGTTCCAAGCATTCCAGTGAGAGTTCTCATTTTTAATTTTTTCTGGGGTTTTAGGGATATCTGATAGAGAGCTTTCATCATCCATATCAATAGTAGCACCTTCATTCTGTGTGGAGATGGGTGATGGCAGAAAAATCTTTGCACTGTCGTTTGTGGCTATCTGTAATATACATGTAGATTAAAGTAATTTCTGCTTATTACATGTTGAAAGAGGATGTTAATAAATTTGAACAATAAATTTTGTACTGGAATATATGAAAATCAAACATGTAAGATAAAATATTTTTTTCAAGAATAATATAACATAACAAAAAAGGTGATAAAACCCTTCTGGAATCATTGAAACTTACAGCTAATATTTCATAAAGTCAAATACTACTCAAAAACAAGTTCGTCCTAAATAAATGTTTTTGGATTGGAACATGAAAACCGTATAATATAGTCTCACTTCAGAAAAATGATTTAATACTGTAGATTAATAGTAGCAGTTTTAAACATATTTTTATGGGGTTATCATTTTTTTAACTCTTTAAAAAAAGTAATACATCTCATTTAATGTTTATTTTTACTTTAAAAAATACATTAATAGAGCCATATATATTTTTTTTTGTTTAAATATTTATCAATGTATGCAGAACTAACGATCTGAAAAACCAAATTCCACTCAAAAGTAACAACAGTTTGTCCCAATAACATGATTTTCATTTGGAATATAGAAGCTATAGCAAGTAGCCTTATATTGTGATGACGTTTGTTTTTTTGAGCCAGTCATACATTTTAAAGGGTACTCTTTGGTATCCTAGGTCTTCCCATGGTTGGTTATTAGATTTGACCTAAGGATGGTTTGGCTACATCATTCATGTGAAGATGTAGAGGTACAGATAGAGTTTCTTCTCTATTTTTCATAAAGGGAATGACCAGATAGCAGCACATTCTTGGAGAATTTTGTGTGTCTTGGTTTGAATATAACAACAAGATGGATAGGGTTGATTTTTCCCAGTTGGCTCTGTCTGGGATCTCTGTAGATCACCAGAGAGAAGGAAAGAGTATGACATTCTTTCCTTTAATGCATGTTTTAACTGAATAAATAACGTGTTTTACTTTTATGCAAAACTTTGTGCTCAATCCCTTTTTTTTTTACTTCAGTTAAATGAAATATAGAAATATTCTCAAAAGCATTTGTTGTTGAACTTGTAGTTGTTGCAACCTAGCTAGCTAAAACTAACCATATACTCACACCATATTCTAAATCAAGTATATATTGAGATCAGAAACAAGAAAGAAAGCACCAAAGAACCACAAAAGGGGGAAATGAAGTTGACTGGAAGACAATAAATGGTCTTATGGTGAAGGCTGAAGAGAACTAAATATCCATGTGATGCTCATTTCTTACTGGCTTAACAAAAAATACCAGTATTTACTTAAAAAAGAGTTGGTTGTTTTTCAACATGCTTTATAACACGGATTTGAACATTTAGTACACTACTGTGGAGAAGACTGAAATTAGCAATAATGAACATCATCATTTTTCACTAAAATTAATTTTACTACAAATCACAAAAAAAACTTGTCTAAATGTGCATCTTCACATCATTAAATTCAAATAAAAAATTGAAAGTTACTTGATTTTTGTGAAATGTCTGGTTGAGGAAAGAATACAAAGTACAAAATTACCCTTACAGCAGCCTGCTCTATTTGTGAAGGCTGGAGAAACCTATACATCAAATTATGAGAGATGAGACGTTCTAATTATAAACATGTCTGTGGAAGTTTGCTTATCTTAATTAAAACTGTAAAACAGAAAAAGTGTTATCTCTGAAGATTGAAGTGCAGCAGAATGTATAATAGTAATACACCTAAAATGTGTTACATCTTTATTTCTATCATGACACTTCAGAAAAAACATTGCAATTACTCACATCGGGCTTATTAGCATTTTCAAAACAATACATTGTTCTTTGGATTGGACTACAAGCAATGTCAAAACTAGCTCGACGTTCCTGATGGTGTGAGGGAACAGAAAGAAATGCTGTGGCATCATGACTGGCACTTCGAAATTTCCTTCCTCTATGTTTCTCAGCTGGGGACTACAAAAATAAAGTTATATAAATTTTTCTACAAATAAAGAAATTCATTCAGATTTTTTAAAGTTTTTTACTTCACAATATCTTACAATAAAAATTAATATTTAATGCTTAAATAAACTATAGTTAAAATTTATATACAACACAGCTGTACCTCATTCACAATAGTTCAGTTCTAAAAATATTCTGCAAAAAGCCAAAACAGAAAAAAATAAATGACTTTAAACATTTGTTAGCTTGAGTTACAAAAAAAAAGTGCCCTACTAGAAATATTTAATGGGTTAACCCTTTAGTTCAGTTGACAGAACACTTGTTTGGTCTTTTAGAGGTTGTATGTTCAATCACAAGCCAAGGAAATAGGAAAAAAACAAAATAATTACACAGAAAAAATCGACATGGCCACCCCACATCCCTGAGGTAAGACTCAATGATGGGTCATGTTTCTGAGAGAGAAATAATGTGTAATAGTCGTTATATTGTGCATTACTAACAACAATGCAGTTAATAGGTTTCTCATTTGCATGCTGGAGTTCCCCAGGTTTTTCTTGAGTCAAGGAAATACAAAAGCATTACCATAGAAGTAATTAAAATAAAAGTATTTTCTTTAGATCACAACTTCAGTTTCATCACAGAAACAATGGTTTATGTCATGGTTACTGATGTTTAATGAACATTCAGAAAATTTAATATATAAATTTGTTGATTGATTCTGTTGGAAAAAGTTTTTAACTGGACAAACGCTTACCTTTCTAAATTACATACACACACCAAGGTAATACAGCAGTTTAGCTTGTTTTACTTTGATAACTTCAGTATAAAAACAAATATATGTTTTAATTTTGTGGATTATAAAGTGTATCACTGATTTTATATATTGTTGCGTCAGCGAGGTCACGTGAATAGTGTCACGCCACTTCTCTTGAACTTTCGTGAATTGTCGGGAGATTACTAGATATAGGGTAGTCTGGTATATATAAGATGGTCACAACGTGACGGGAACAGTGTGTGTGTAGGTAATGAGTAATTGAACTGCAGTCAGAGAGAGACGTATTGTTGAAGTAGAGCTCGTGAGACGTGAACTATAGTCTGTTATAGCGCGACTGTTGAAAATAAGTGTATCGTAAAGTTGTATTCGGAAAGAATAAACCAGTTTTATTAAGTAAGGTCTTGTGTCGCTAAAGTTTCGTTGGAACGAAGTTACGAAAATCAATTAACAAACGGAGATGTAACAAATTGGTGTCAGAATTGGGATGAAAAAAAAATGGAAACGCGAGGCGGAAAATCAACCTAAAGCTTAGCAGACTTGATGGCAGCAATACAAGAGCAGCAAAAGAAACAAGAAGAACGAGAAAAGAAACAAGAAGAGAGACAACAGCAGTTGCAAGAAAACCTACAACAATGGCAGCTCGAACAGCCAAAATAAACAAGAGAGATTACAGCAGTTGTTGGAGGAAAAAGAAAATAAACAAGAAGAGAGACAACAGCAGTTGCAAGAAAACCTGCAACAGTGGCAGCTCGAACAACAAAATAAACAAGAAGAGAGATTACAGCAGTTGTTAGGGGAAAAAGAAAAGAAACAAGAAGAACGAGAAAAGAAACAAGAAGAAAGATCACAGCAGTGGCAAGAAAACCTACAACAATGGCAGCTCGAACAGCAAAATAAACAAGAGAGATTACAGCAGTTGTTGGAGGAAAAAGAAAATAAAGAAGAAGAACGAGAATAGAAATAAGAAGAGAGATTACAGCAGTGGCAACTTGAACAAGAAAGGAAACAGGAAGAAAGTCAGCAGCAACTACAGGAAAATCAACAACAATGGCAAGACGTACAAATGGAAAACATTAGTAAATTTAAAAGCGAATTAGATACGTTAAAGGACGATCTATTGTCTTTTACACAAGGACATCGACTTAATCAGCCCCAGACAATGGCAAGCCCCTTACAGAGCCCGCAGCTAAACCCTAATGCAGACATATTCAGTCCCGTTAGAAGTCACATCCCAGATATGAATGTCAGTAATAGAAGTGATCCAGTGCGAAGGAAGCCACAGGAATTCGATGGGAAAGCACCGTGGGAAGCATATAGAGCACAATTTGAGCTACTGGCAGAGATGAATGGATGGACAGAGGAGCAGAAAGCTGTATATCTGGCAACGAGCTTGAAGGGACAACCACTGGAAATACTTGGACAGTTGACAGTAGCCGACAGACACAACTATAGAGCACTGGTAGAGGCTCCTAAACTCAGGTACAGAACCTAAAATCAGTCAGAAGTCTACAGGGCTAGGTTTAAGACGAGAGTCCGTGTTATAGGGTAGAGCTTGCAAG
>NW_013667561.1:219044-222883 GCF_000517525.1 Limulus polyphemus
GGTTTATTGTATGTGGCTATTGTTCGGGACAAACAATACTAAGGAGGGGCAGTGTTGCGTTAGCGAGGTCACGTGACTCGTTCTCTCGAACCTTCGGGAATTGCCGGGAGATTACTAGATAAAAGTTAGTCTGGTATATATATATATATATATAAGACGCTCACAACGTGACGGGACAACAATGTGTGTGTAGGTAATGAGTAATTGAACTGCAGTCAGAGAGAGACGTATTGTTGAAGTAGAGCTCGTGAGACGTGAACTATAGTTTGTTATAGCGCGACTGTTGAAAATAAGTGTATCATAAAGTTGTATTCGGAAAGAATAAACCAGTTTTATTAAGTAAGGACTTGTGTCGCTAAAGTTTTGTCGGAACGAAGTTACGGAAAATCAATTAACAAATGGAGACGTAAAAATATATATAAAATCAGTAATACACAGTAATACATATAATTCACACACACTTAAAAAATTAAATTAAATAAAAACTGAAAGGTTCTACACACTAGCTTGAAACTGTAATGAAATTAGTTTTATTATAATTAATTTTAATTAGATAATAAAATGTAAGACTAAACTTACTCCTTTAGGACTGAGCATATCATTCTGAAAGAAAAAAGGAAGAAGAATACGTTTAAAGAGTATTTATGATAGTGAACTATCTCATGTACTCAATCTTTCACATACAAAAACTTTAAACTACATTTCTTATATACAACTATTTCTATTTCACAAATTAATAACACAAACAAAAATGATCAGATCATAGACTAAAAGCCACTTTACATATACATTGTAGTTCTGAGAAAAAAATAAATTGAGTGATTCAAAATCTACTGAATTTTTGTTTTCTGATCATAGGACTATCTTTTGTGTTTAACAATTGTAAAGGAAAGAAATAAAAACAAAGTCATGACTTTATACTTACCTGTAGCCTTAAATTTTCAAGGGTGTGAAACTGTTATCTGAGGTACTTACAAGAGGTTTTACATTACAGCTATAGCCACTATGATATTTATTTCAATACTGGACGTATGTGTTACACATACCATAGAGTCAGTTGGATACAGTCACCAAAGAAGAGGATAAAGTTTCTTATCTAGTATATATTTCTAACTGGACTAACATGCACATAATTCCAAAACTATCTGTGAAACTTATGATGGCATGTATCTAACATACCTCAGTTCAATAATGAAAAATAACACAGAAGTAGAAAGGTATTATTGGAATTGAATGTACTGTACATAAAGCAAAAAGATTTATGTTAAAAGGTTCTTCATTATCATATATCCTTGGACTACTTATTATAAACTCAAATACAAAACATTCCTTAATACATAGAGGCCCATATGCAGAATGTTTGAAAAGGGGTTTCTAATTTTTGAAATCAAAAGCTAACACATTGTGCAAAGCGCAATCAGTATGCAAAGCATGCTATTGCTAGGGGGTCTGGGGGGCATGCTTCCCAGAAAATTTGTAAAATATGGGTGCTAGAGATTAAATATGGTTTTAATTTTGCATGAAATATAGCTTAAACAATTGCATGGCTGTTCACGTAAAATCCACAAACATCCAATGAAAAGTGAAATCATAATTATGTTGTAATGTTGCATGGGGAGCTACATTTAAATTAGCATAAATGTGTAAGTTTTATTATAGTAAAGTGCTGTACTATCTACATTCAGAGTAGTTATTAATTGTTAAATTATATTACCAATTTAAACAACTTTGTACAACAATAGTATATTAACTGTTTCAATCATTGCTATCATGTACATACATGTATGTAAAACTGAAATAACATGTTAGCATGCCCATTCTTTTTGGGTACTTTTCCATAAATAATTTACATACAGTTTCATCGTTGATAGCAATGTCATAATGATTATGTGTTAAAGCTAATTAAAACATTCAGTCTTTCTTCAGTTTGTGTACACCTCAGTTAATTATTCAACCAGCAGAGAGAAGATACTGAATATTCACATGAACTTAGTGGCAGTATTTTTTTACATCACAAAAATATGGAGTTCCGTCGAACCCCTTTGCATATGTGCATTATATATATATCCCACAAACAGAATAAATCTGCTTTAAGATTTTATCCTTTATATATTAATTAGCTTCATAGTCAAACTTTTTAAACATCCCAAAAATAGGAGGTTCAGCTGAACCCCCCCCCCCCTGCATATGTGCGTGATATATATGCCACAAACAAAACAGATCTGCTTAATATTTTATTCCTTATATACTGATTAGCTTCACAGTCAAACTTAGCAGATCTTAAAGTATCATACCTTGTCTTGATTCAAGCTAAATTTTGAACTTCGATACTTCATCATTAAATATTTTCAGTATATACATATATATGTACTAAAATGTCTATAGGATTTACAAGATTCACTGCAGGTTGAAAGGAAATTGCTGCATGCCAAACTCTTACCTTCTTGTTTCCTGAAAAATAAAAATAACTTAAATTAGTAACTATATAACATCTAAATAACAGAATCAAGCAGGTTCATTTCGATGATGCATTCAAATAACACTACGTGTTCTAGTAATACATTGTAACATGTTGCATTTAAATCTTTTTATTTAAAATTTTAATGAAAAAGAAATATAATATTTTTCATTTAATTACACAACACAAGCTGAGATAGAAATACCCTAGCAATAAATAGTTCTGTTACAATTTTATGAGTTTTGTTTTAGCTGAAAATAGTAACAACTTTTCAGAACTCCACTTAATGCAAAGATTTTCCTAATGTGTCAAAAATGTTTTAGTTTCTAGAAATAAAATATGCAGAAATGTACTTTCACAACAAACAGATTAAAAACTAAATTCATATTCTCTTTGATATCCAATTTATTTAACAGCTGGGTGTTATTTAGGCTAGTGAATAGCATAATATGTTTAAGCTTTTCAATAATTTATAGGTATTTTGTAGCTGAAATTATTATGAGAGTAACTTTGAAAAATAAAATGTGCCAAAAAATAAGTGATGATGATTTCTAAATTAAAGTTTTAAAACCTTCAAATTATTTACTGTGTTTTATTTAGCACAAAATTGAACATTTTGACAGAAAAAAGAAAAGAAAAGAGGTTAAGGAAGTCGTTCTGTATTTTCAGTGCTAATGTTTCTCAATCTAATTTAAATTTTACCATAAATACTAGCAATAATAGTCAATGTACAAGAAAGCTTTATTTTATACAGTAACTAAACTTCCAAACAATAATACCCCTCTTGATGTAGGAGTTTGCCAGTATCAGATTAAAATCTGAATGAATGAAACTGGATATTTATTGTTAAGTCAACAAATATGTACCCCATAAGTTAAAACGTTTACCAATACTAACCTTTCAAACCCATAATTGACATTATCTAACATTATATATAAATAATTAATTTTAATTAATGCTAAAAGATTCTTAAACATATTGTTACGACAGCGGGGTCATATGACGAATATTCTAGAAGATTCGCTAGTGTGTTGCGACAGCAGGAGTCAATTGACCCTGGTAGCACGTGTTGAGAGTCTTAGAAGTTTCTAGAACAGGCAGTATTATCGTATATAAGTGCGCTAGACAGTGGGAAAGACAGACAGAGTCGAAGCAGTAGTGGAGACAGAGACGAAGCAGAAGCGGAGACGAAGCAGGCAGAAAGAAAGAAAGACAGCGATTACGGTCGACGGGAACCGAGGAAAGCAGACACAGAGATCGGAACTATAGTTGGCGGGGACAGACAATTAAGTCTAAGCGCGATAGAAAGTGAGTGAATTGTTGTGAACTATAGTGTGTGTGTAACTTTGAAATTAAGTGCATTACAAAGTTGTATTGAGGA
>NW_013667561.1:223779-228771 GCF_000517525.1 Limulus polyphemus
CGTGACGAGTATTCTAGAAGTTTCGCTACTGTGTTACGACAGCGGGGTCACGTGACAAATATTCTAGAAGATTCGCTAGTGTGTAGCGACAGCGTTGCGTCAACTGCCGCTGGTAGCACGTGTTGAGAGTCTTAGAAATTTCTAGAACAGGCAGTATTATCGTATATAAGTGCACTAGACAGTGAGAGAGACAGACGGAGTTGAAGCAGTAGTGGAGACAGAGACGAAGCAGAAGTGGAGACGAAGCAGGCAGAAAGAAAGAAAGACAGCGATTACGGTCGGCGGGAACCGAGGAAAGCAGACACAGAGATCGGAACTATAGTTGGCGGGGACGGACAATTAAGTCTAAGCGCAATAGAAAGCGAGTGAATTGTTGTGAACTATAGTATGTGTGTAACTGTGAAAATTAAGTGCATTACAAAGTTGTATTGAGGAAGAATAAACAAGTTTTAATAAAAAAAGGACTTGTATCTTAGAAGAATTAACAAACAAACATACAGAGACGTAACAATATTGATAAAGTTATTAATAAAAAAACACAAGTTTAACAAATAATTACCTTTCTTTAACTTGAAAGTTTTATTCAAGCTGATCTCGGATTTTCTTCTCTCCTGTTTTCGTTTTTCTAAGTACTCGGGTGCTGAGAGGTGACGCTTGGAATTGCTTTTGTCAGATAATCCCGATTCTAGATTTGCATCAATCAGAATTTTTATACTTAAAAGAGTTTTCTTAACTTCTGAAATCTTTCATATCAAACTTGTGATATAATATAGATAAATTAAAATGATTAGACACAAGGAAATGAACACTTTTTGTTAATTTAAAGCATTGTGAGTGATATCCTGAGAATATTTCTTGAAGTTTCATGCATCCTTCTAGGGCCATTAATTGCTAAATAGGCAAATACTAAGTGCTGGAGGACCAAAAGCAATGGAATGGTCCATAAATTGTTTCAGTTAATTCAATAAGGTTGTGATCAAAAGCATGTTCAATGCCCAAACAAATCTATTCCATATTTAAAAATTACTATAACAGTAAAGCAACAATATACTGAAAATTTTATTCAGGAAGGAAACAATTATGATAATTCTTGATGTCTTATAAAATGTAATCATAAGTAAGCTACATATTACACTTTAACAAAAGCTGTCATTTGTCTGTCCAAAATAAATATTTCTTTAGTTACTAGTAGATAGATACAGATAACACAAGTCTAGTGTTATGTACCATAAAACAATGTAAAAATCTTACAACCACACAAATTAATCATTGTGGTCATCATACTTTCATTAAAAAGTCTTCTAAGGTTAAATCTTTTTTTCTTAATTTTACTAATGAATAAAAGTGTATTTGCAAATAAATATAAAACATGTTCATCAAATGTTGAGCAGGTACAAAAATCAGTAAATATAATAATCAGACCAACAGTGAACATCTTCTTAATTTAAATACAGTTTTGTTTTGTCCTAAAACAACATGGTTAGTTTTATTTTTCCATATATTTTGATAAAACATATCTCCTTCAATTAAACTCTGCCTGAACAATAAAAACGTAACTTCAAATGAATGTTATCTGATAGTGTTTCCTCACTGATTGCTACAGTTATTGCTTAAAAATTTTAATTTTCTCCCAGGTTTATCATCATTTGGTAAAGGTGAGTTATAATTTACTACTTCTGAAATGATGACAGGACCAGAAATTAATAGTTTTTATTTTATTTTCAATGTATAAAATTCTTAAGGGACATTAATTAGTATACTGAGAATATGTTAGCAACTAATCCATAAGACAGGAATTATTATGGATATTTATTATTAAATCATAAAATTACATGTTACATTTCAACAGTACACACTGTCAAAGTTTTATTTATGTTTTTAAAGAAATATTATTGAAAACTAGTCTGAGACTGGTTATATCTAATCCTCATAAAAGCAAAGGTAAGCTAAAACAAATTTATATATTAATCTGTACCGATTCATGTACATTGTATCATTCCCTTCAAGCATGTGTTGATTTTGATATAAACTCCTAAAACATTCATAAAAAGATTTTCTACATCTTATCCTTTATCACTTGCTGATTAAAGTGTAAAAGACCTTTCTCTTCTTAAAAAAAAAGGTAGTTTTAAAAAATATAACAAATTAATGTTTTTTCTTTTAAATGTATCACCTGTTTCTTTATTCTGACCAAGCTCCATAACAAGCTGCCGAGCCTTGGATGGAATCACAGCATTATAGTTTTCCAGTATTACTCGTTTTAGCTCAAGACACCACTCTCGTTTCTGCTTCAAGTTATGTGCCTGTGTAACAGAAGATTATGAACACTAACACTTTAAAATTGGAACTTTTTTGTACGTGAAGATATTGAATAAAGAGTAACACTCTGATGAGCCCTGGTATTAGTCGAAAAGCTTCATTGTCACTGGATATGGTTGAAATAATATAACATATTCATATTTCTTTCACTCCTATGTTTTAAGAATTACTAATGTAGTTTTCTCCCATTGATGCTAATGTTGTGTGATCCATTTCAGGAACAAGAACACTAACTTGCTGGTTCATCAGCTCTTCCAATTGATAGTTAAGTTACTTCAAATAAAAATAAATAATTGGTGATAAGTATAAAATAAATAATATTGTGTTATTAATCCTTACCCTAAAAATTCTGATTAGTAAATGACTTAAATAAACTAGATAATAATTACAGTTAAATTATTTAATCTAGTTCACACCATAATAGTTCTTGTTCATGAAAACTAATGATATAAATAAGTACCTAGACCACCACTACACCTGTTATATCCAAACAGGCTTGATGAGCCCTGGTATTAGGCCAAAAGTCTCATCAGCCCTGAATATTATAATATATTCTTCATTGCTTTTACTCATATATAAAAAAGAAGAAGAAAGAGAGAGCAAACATTGAAAAATTCTTGATGTAAATTATGGGAAAATCATTCACACACACACACACACACACATTGAAAAAGCTATTTAGACTTAGTTATGTACCAAAAGCTGCACATTTATTAAAACTGTTTAATTTCATCTACCCATAATAAAATTAAAATCACACAAAAATGTCAGATTGCTTGTGATATTTTTATATTCTAACAAAGCACCTGGGTTTAACTGTCTAGCAGAGACAGAGAAGAATTTAAATTAAAGCACTATTAATTAGTAATGTACATTTTTTCTCACTTTCATTTTAAGTAAACTGATTACAAACAACAAACTAATGTACTGGCTAGTTAAGACATTTTAAATGTGTTTTACCTGGAATGTGTACTGAAGTCGAGGATTATTAAATGGAATAACATGGAAACAAAGTGGTTCTCCCTGGATGCTTTCTATCAGCATCAAGTTTGAGCACTGTAAGATTCCAAGTAAAACATAAAATATAAAACTTTATAACAATACTTTGTTTCTAGTATAAAATTTATAGCTTTAAAATTTGAATATGCTGAACGACGAATGCAATATTTTGGGACAATAATTTAATGTTAATGAAAAAACAAAAAGTATCTGTTTCTTTATTATTAAAAGTTCAGAATCAAGTGTAATTTTATATTAATTCACAAAACACATACAGTTATGTGTCCTTTGTAGCTTAGTTTTCCTTCCTCCTTTTTCTTCACAATCAACAGCATTTTATCAAAAAGAAACAAATGGCGTGATGCTTTAGCTCCTAACATACGAAACATTCCTTCTGCTACCAACTCTCCATATGTAGTCAGGTCTTGGCCCTAAACACACAGAAAATGTGTAATTTTAAGTACAAGATTTTACAGATTATTATGGTAAAGACATGTATCTTTTTGAGACAATACTTTCTAGACAAAAAAAATGTTTAGTATAAGTTAGATGTACACAACTGTTTGTTTGTGTATAGTGTGAGTGTTGAATTTAGTTATTTTTAGAAGTGATAGTTTATTGCAGGTTTGTTTACATAAGTGTTTTCAAATCATACGATGTTTAGTTCAGTTGTTGCAAATTGGTGATTATTGTATTATTGTATCATGCTACCAAAACCTTCCAAGTTTTTCTTGTTTTTTTGACCGAGTATTATTGCATCATATCTCATAGTGTGTAGAAAGTTCTCGGCCTCAGGCTATAAATACACATCCAATATGTAGTTCAATATAGATAGATAGCTAGATCTAGACTGCATAATTGTGAGTTTAGCCATAAAGAGTGTGTAGTGACAATTACTAAAGTGAAATTATCACTGTTTGTAGTGTAATAACAGGGTAGAGAAGAATAATTCATCTTGTCAATTGTGTTCTAAAGTAACTTAACTAGCCTGTGTGGACTTTGACAAAAAAAAAGATGATTATGGTTACAATTGTGGTAATTAACTGTATAATGAACATTTGTATAGATGTTTGATTTGTTTTAAGATATTGTTGCGTCATCGAGATCACGTGACTATTCTCACGCCCTCTACTTTATAGAACTATCCTGTACTTTGGCGAATGCTCTAGCATTTACTAGATATAGGGTAGTCTGGTATATAAAAGAGGGTGACAACGTGACGGTAATGTAATTTGTGTGTAGATAGTGAGTAACTGACCTGCAGTCAGAAGTATTGTTGACGTTTGTTGATATAACGTTTGTTATAGAGCGACTGTTGAAAATAAGCGTATCGTAAAGTTGTATTCGGAAAGAATAAACCAGTTTTATTAAGTAAGGACTTGTGTCGCTAAAGTTTCGTTGGAACAAATTACGGAAAGTTAATTAACAAACGGAGATGTAACAAATTGGTGTCAGAAGTGGAATGGAAAAAAAAATGGAAACGAGAGGCGGAAAATCAAACTACAGTTTAGCAGACTTGATGGCAGCAATACAAGAACAGCAAAAGAAACAAGAAAAGAAACAAGAAGAACGAGAAATTAAACAAGAAGAGAGATTACAACAGTTGTTAGAGGAAAAATAAAAGAAACAAGAAGAACGAGAAAAGAAACAAGAAGAGAGATTACAGCAGTTGTT